>NW_016978942.1:0-518 GCF_001483705.2 Eufriesea mexicana | reverse complement strand
TGCGATCTACTCTGCCCTGTTATGCTCTGCTTGGTTCTGTGGAGGCCAGCAATACTGTTCGCGGCATGTTAGGTTGAGATATATTACGTTCGGTTGGGTCCAGTTAGGTTAGGTTAGGCTGGGGTAGCTATGACTTCTGTACTACACACTACCCTTCTATGGACGTCTCTGTGGACGCCTTGTGGACGCCAGGAGTTGTGCTCACTGGCACATTAGGTTGAGTTAGCCATCGTTTGGTCGAGTTACGTTCGTTTAGGTCAGGATAGGACAGCTATGCACCTTTGCGATATAGGCTGCTTTTCGGTGAATATCTGCGCTATACATTGCTCTACTGTACCCTGCTCAACTCTCGGGAGTCCAGCAAAAGTGGTCTCGTCGCGTTAGGTTGGATTAGGTTTCCCTTGGTTGGGGCTAGGTTTAGCTTGGTTTGGTAAGGATAGCTTTGACTTTTACGCTTTGCACTGCTATTCGGTGGCCTTCTGCGCGCTCGTGTATTATAATATGCTCTGCTTGGCACT
>NW_016978941.1:255-612 GCF_001483705.2 Eufriesea mexicana | reverse complement strand
GAATAGACATATTCTCTGGCAAGTAGATGACTGTACTTGCCATTGAATTGAAGGCGTTATGCGGCCTATTCACCAAGCTATAGCGGATTATAGACATTGAGTAGACCTATTCTCTGGCAAGTAGGTGACGCTACTTGCCATTGGATTGATGGCGTTAGGCGACCTATTCAGCAAGCTATAACAAGTTATAGATTTTGAATAGACCTATTATCTGGCAAGTAGATGTGTGTCCCTGCCATTGGTTGCAGTCGTCATGCGAACTATTAACAAATCTAATTACAGATTATAGACTATGGATAGACCTATTCTCTGGCAAGCAAATGGCTAAGACTTGCCATTGGATTGAAGGCGTTAGGC
>NW_016978941.1:0-227 GCF_001483705.2 Eufriesea mexicana | reverse complement strand
GTTATAGATTTTGAATAGACCAATTTTCTGGCAAGTAGATGGCTGTACTTGCCATTGTATTGAAAGCGTCAGGCGATCTATTCACCAAGATATAACAGATTATTGATTTCGAATAGACCTATTCCCAGGCATGTAGATGGCAGTAATTGCCATTGGATGAAGGTGTTAGGCGACCTATTCACCAAGCTATACCAGATTACAGATTTTGAATAGGCCTATTCTCTGGC
>NW_016978940.1:0-497 GCF_001483705.2 Eufriesea mexicana | reverse complement strand
CAATAAAATTTAATCTGCCAGGCACATTCTATATCAATGCAATGGCTATAGCACGCCAGTAAAATCTTTCCCCCGTATTTATCCAAGAAAGGCAGCTCAACACAATATCAGACGAAATTGTCAATAAAAATGAATTTTCCAGCCGGATTCTGCAGAACTTCAACGGGTATAGAACGCCAATAGAATCCTTCCTCCTTATGTTCCAAGAAAGTTAGCTCACCGCGATATTAGTCAAAAATGTCAATAAAATTAAATTTTCCAGACAGATTCTTCTGCATTGCGGTGGATATAGAACTCCAAAAGGACTTTTCCTCCTTGCGTATGCATGGAAGTAAGCTCACCGCGGTATTAGTCGAAAATGTCAATAAAATTGAATTTTCCAGCCAGATTCTACAAGCATTACAATGCCTAAAGCACTCCAAACGGATCTTTCATGCTTACCTATGCAAGGAAGTTAGCTCACCGCGATATTAGTCGAAAATGTCAATAAAATTGAA
>NW_016978939.1:0-528 GCF_001483705.2 Eufriesea mexicana | reverse complement strand
AGGTTGGGTTAGGTTAAGCTTGGACAGTTTTACCCAGACCTTCCTGCTGTACACTGCTATCCGGACGATATCTGCGCTCCATTGCGCCCTCCTTTATTCTGGTTAGTCCTGGGAATGCCAGCAGTATTGGTCTCGGCACGTTAGGTTGAGTTACGTTTCGTATAGTTTGATTAGGTTAGACTATGTTCGGTAAGTGTAGCTTCGTCATTCGTACTATACACTGTATCTCTGCTCTCGACAGTACTCCACTATATTCTGCTCAGCTATGAGGAGGCCACCAATAGTGGTCGCGACACATTACGTTTAGGTAGGCTGCGTTTGGTTATATTAGGTTAGCCTCAGTTAGGTCTAGATGGTTATGACTTTTGTGCTATACACTGCGGTTCTATGGATCTCTGCGCTCCACTGTTCTATAGTAAGCCTGGCTCCACTGTGAGGAGACCAGCAATTGTGGTATCGGTACGATAGTCTCAGTTATGCTACGTCTGGCTACGTTAAGGTTGGATATAGTAAGATAGGGTAGCTTTG
>NW_016978938.1:0-562 GCF_001483705.2 Eufriesea mexicana | reverse complement strand
ACATCCATACGTACATACATACATCCATACATCCACCCATACACACATCCATCGATCCATGCAACCGTTCACACTACCATCCTTCCATCAATCCATACATCCACACGTCCATACATCCATGGATCCTATCACCCGTTCTTCCAACCTTCGATGCATCCATCCATCCATACATCCGTACATACATCCATACATACACCTTTACCTACATCCATATATAAACTCATACACACGACCATACGTACATCCATCCGTACATCCATACATACATCCATAAACACATCCATACATACATCCATCCACTCATACATATAGCCATCCTTACATCCATACATATATAGATCCGTACATCCATACATTCGTACATCCACACAATCGTTCATCCATTCATACATACATCCATACATGCATACATCCATACATCCACACAGCCATACGTCCATAAACCCTTCCATTCGTACGTCTATCACTCGATACATCCATCCATCCATACATCCATACTTACATACATCCATACAACCATACATTCATGCATCCATACACCTGTACATCAATACATCCATCC
>NW_016978937.1:0-472 GCF_001483705.2 Eufriesea mexicana | reverse complement strand
CGCTATTCGGAGGGCTCCTACGCTCTACATTGTTCCAATATGCCCAGCTTGTCCCTGGGGAGGGAAGCAATATTATTCTCGGCACGTCATGTTCAGCAGTGTTACGCTTGGCTTGGGTAGGTAAGGAGATATTTGGTTAGGGTATCTTTGACTTTTGAGCCACACACTGCAGTGCAGTGAAATACTGCCCTCTGCTGTACTCTAGTATATTCTGCTTGGCTCCCGGGATTGCCAGCAGTATTGGCTTCGGCTCGTTAGTCTGAGATATGTTGCGTTTGGTTATGTTACGTTTGGTTAGGTTAGAATTGTGGAGGATCGACTTTTGCGCTACGAACTGCTATTATACGGACGCCTTCGCTGTTCTGTGCGCTATCGCGCTCCGCTTGTCTGTGTGGACGCCAGGAATAGCGCTCTCGTCACGTTAGGTTGAGTATCGTTACGTTTGGTTAGGTTAGGTTTTGTCAGTTTAGGT
>NW_016978936.1:0-644 GCF_001483705.2 Eufriesea mexicana | reverse complement strand
GCTATTGAATCTGGCTCGAAAATTCAATTTCATTGGCATTTTCTACTAATATCAGTTTGTGCTTACTTTCTTGCATAAATAAGGAGGAAAGATTCTATGGGCGTGCTTTAGCTATTGTAATGCTATTGAATCTGGCTCGAAAATTCAATTTCATTGGCATTTTCTACTAATATCAGTTTGTGCTAACTTTCTTGCATAAATATGGAGGATGGATCCGATTGGAGTGCTTCATATTGGAGTGCTTCATCTATTGCAATGCAATAGAATCTGGCTCGAAACTTCAATTTCATTGGCATTTTCGACTAATACCGTCGTGAGCTGACTTTCTTGCATAAATAAGGAGGTAAGATTCTATTGGCGTGCTTTAGCCATTGCAATCCTACAGAATCTGGCACGAAAACTCTACTTCATTGACATATTCGACTAATATCGGGGTGTGCTATCTTTCTTGCATAAATAAGGAGGAAAGATTCTATTTGCGCGCCATAGTCATTGCAATGCCATAGAATCTGGCAAGAAGATACAATCTTAGTGACATTTTCGACTAATATCGCGGTGACCTGACTTTCTTGCATATGTAGGGAGGAAAGATTCTATTGGCGTGCTTTAGCTATTGTAATGCTATAGAATCTGGCTCGAAAATT
>NW_016978935.1:0-723 GCF_001483705.2 Eufriesea mexicana | reverse complement strand
AATTTTATCTACACATTGCTCATGCTAGAATTGCTGTTGAACTTTGACACTCGGCCAAAGTATCAGTCTAATGGCTATCGCACTGCGTAGACGGCCACACTCGATACTGTATGTTCAATTGTCTAGAACTAAAGCGATAATTTATCTATCCATGAGCCGCTCAAGATTAGCAATACAATACTGATGATCGGAGAATAAGATAATACAATGGCTGCTGTACTTTGTTGATTGCTATACTCAGAAGTTCATCGCCAATTGTTAATATCTCTAGCTATTACTTATTCATACTTGATCATTCTAGAACTACTGTAGAGACAAAGTCACCAGTGAACAGATTAATCTGACAGCTAGACTGCTATGTTGGTGGATATACTAATTACCGTACGGTCAATTGCAAATATCTCTTGTCATATCTGATCTGTGCATTGATTATCCTGGTGCTGCTGCGTAACGCAAATCATCAGTGAGCAAATACCTCCAACAGTTACAGTAGTGTGACGATGGATGTGCTCAGTACTCTTTTGTCAATTGTCAATATCTCGGTCGATAATTGATCTTCCACTTCTTGCTCTGTATTTGCTATATAATTTAAATCATCGTTAAACAGATCAATACAGCGGTTGCAGTGGAGAGTTAATTGCTGTCCTCTGTACTGTACTGTCAGAGATTATTTTCTCGAGCGATAATTGATCTTTCGTTCGTCATTCTGGAAAGGCAGCAGAA
>NW_016978934.1:0-876 GCF_001483705.2 Eufriesea mexicana | reverse complement strand
TGGATTCCTGAGTTGTAGTGTGCTATAATATGATCTGCTTGGAAATGTGGTTGCCAGCAATAGAGGTCTCGGCGCGTTAGGTCGAGTTACGTTACGTTTCGTTAGGGCAGGTTATGAATGTTTGGATAGGGTTCCTTTGAATTTTGCGATGTACACTGCTATTCGGTGGATTTATGCGCTCCACATTGATCTACCATGCTCTGCCCGACACCGGGGAGACGGGCAATAGTGGTCGCGGCGCGGTATTTAAGTTACGTTATGTTTGGTTAGGTTAGGTTGGAATAAGCTTGGTTATGATAGCTTTGACCTTCGTGCTATACACATATATCGGGGATCTTCTGCGATCTACTGCGGTCTACTGCATTCTGCATGGCTCTGGGGTGCCTGCAGCAGTGGTTGCGTTACGTTTTATGAGTTTCGATACGTTTGAATTGTCTATGTTATGTCAGGTTGTGTTAGCACATCCTAGACTTTCGTGCCATTCACTGCATTGCGGTGAGTTTCTGCGCCCTAGTGTGCTCTAGTACATTCCCCTAGTCCCTGCGGGGGCCAGCGATAGCGGTCCCGACGTTTTAGGCTGTGTTAGGCTCCGTTTGTTTTGTGTGTGTTACGTTTGGCTAGGTTAGGATTGGCTGTCCTGACTGTTGTTCTATACACTGCTATTCGGTGGATTATCTGCGTTCCACCTTGCTGTAATATGCTATGCTTGGCTCTGGTGTGGCCAGTGATAATGGTCTCACCACGTTAGTTTTGGTTAGGCTTCGTATCGTTAGGATAGGTAAGGAAGTTATGGTCAGGATTACTTTGACTTTAGTGCTAAACACTACTAGTCGGATGATTCCTGCGCCCTACATTACTATACAGTACCCTGCTCGG
>NW_016978933.1:0-1034 GCF_001483705.2 Eufriesea mexicana | reverse complement strand
TGTGCTAGGATGCGTTGTGTTAGGTTAGGGTTTCTTTGACTTTTGTGGTGCACACTGAAATTCAATGGACGTTAGCGTCCTTCTGTTCGCTATCGCGCCCTGCTTGTCTCTATGGACGTAAGGAATAGTGATCTTGGCACGTTTGCTTGGGTTATGTTACGTTTGTGTTAGGTTAGGTTTGGATATGCTTGGTTAGAATAGCTTTGACTTTTGTGCTATACACTGCTATTTGGACGGTTTCAGCGTCCTACGGTGCTCTGCTGTACTCTGGTTAGCTCTCGTGGGGCCAGTAGTAGCGGACGTGGCACTCTAGTTTGTGTTACGTTGCGTCTGCTTACGTTACGTTTCGATTGGTTAGGATAGGATAGCTTTAACTTTTGCGCTATCCACTGCTATTCGGTGGATTTGTGCTCTCTGCGGTGCTCTAATATGCTCCGCTTGACGCTGGCTAGTCCAGCCATGGCGGTCTTGCCACATTAGGTTTAGTTACAATGCCTTTGGTTAGGTTACGCTTGGTTAGGTTAGGACAGTATAGCCTTGGCTTTTGTGCTGCATACTGCTGTTCGGTGGCTTTCGGCGCCCTACTGTGCTCTAATATGCTTTGCTTGGCGCTGGCGAGGTAAGCAATAATGGTTTCTGCACGATAGTTAGAGTTAGACTGCGTATGGGTAAGTCGGATTATGTCTGGTTAGGTCAGGTTATCTTCGACTCTTGTGCTTTACACTTTATTGCTCCGATTTCTGCGTTCTGCAGTGCTGTAGTATAGTCCTCTTTGTCCTGGTGTGGTGAGCAATAGCGGTTTAGGCACGTTCGGCTGCGTTATGTTACGTTTGGTTCTGTCATGCTTGGCTAGGTTATGAAAGGGTAGCTCTGACTTATGTGCTGTACACTGCTATACGGTGGAATTCTGCGCCCTTCTCTGGACTAATGTACCCTGCCTTGCTCTGGTAATTCCAGAAATTGTGGCGGCGGCACTTTTGCCTCAGTCAGGCCACGTTCGGTTTGGTCACGCTTGTTTGTGTCAAGTATGGGTA
>NW_016978932.1:0-517 GCF_001483705.2 Eufriesea mexicana | reverse complement strand
AGCTATATACTGTAGTCCGGTGGATTTCTGCGGTCGACTGTCCTCTACTGTATTCTGCTTGGCACTGGGGATCCAGCAATAGTGGTCGCGGCACGTTACGTGGAGTTAGGATATGTTTGGTTTGGTTACGTTAACTTGGGTCAGGTTCGTGAAGCTATGACTTTTGTACAATATTTGGGATTCTATGGATTTCTACGCTCTACTCTTCTCAAATATGTTCTCCTTGGCACAGTGGCGGCCAGTAATAGTGTTCTCTGTACGTTAGGTTGAGTTAGGTTACGCATCGTTGGGCTGGGTTAGGAAGGTTTGTTTAGGGTATCTTTTACCTTTGCGCTATACACTTCTATTCAGTGCATTTCTGCGGGCAACATTGCACCACTTTACTCCGCTCGACTATGGGGAGCGAGCAGTGGTTGTCGTGGCACGTCAGCTTGAGTTAAGTTACGTTTGGTAAGGTCAGGTTAGGCTAATTTCGGTTATTATATCTCTGACTCTCGTCCATTACGCTATTAGGTGT
>NW_016978931.1:0-744 GCF_001483705.2 Eufriesea mexicana | reverse complement strand
GGTGGATTTCAGCGCTCTGCTATGCTCTAGTATATTCTGCTTGGCTCTGGGAAGGCTAGCAGTTGTGCTCACGGCACGTTAGTTTGAGCTATGCCAAGTTTGGTTGCGTAACGTTTGGGGAGGTTTGGATGTGATTGTTTAGACATCTGCGCTATACACAGCTATCCGCCGATATCTGCGCTATACTGTGTTCCAATATCTTTTGCTTGTCTCTGGCGAGGCCAGCAATAGTGGTCCCGTTGGTCCCGGCACGTTAGGCTGTGTTATGTTACGTTTGGTTAGGTTTCATTAGCTTGGTATAGGTCTGGATACATATGGTTTTTGTGCATTACACTATGTTTCTATAGACTTCTGCGCCCTACTGTCCTCTAGTAAGTTCAGCTCGACTCTGTGGATGCCAGCATTGTTGGTCGGGCTACGCTAGGTTGAGCTAAGTTACGTTTGGGGTATGTTGAGAATTGATATATTAGGATGGGGTAGCTTTGAATTTTGTGCTATATACTACTATCCACCGATTTCTGCGCTCTATTGCGCTCTAAAATTTTCAGCATGGCTCTGGTTAGGCATGCAATAGTGGTCCAGGCGCGGTAGGTTTGGTTAGGCTGCGCTTGCATATGACGATTTTGGATATGTTAGGATAGAGTGGCTAAGACTTTTGTGCTAGTTACCGGTATTGTGTGCATTTCTGCGCTCTACATTCCCACACTATACTCTGCCCGCTAATGGGGATGCGAGAAATAGCGT
>NW_016978930.1:0-563 GCF_001483705.2 Eufriesea mexicana | reverse complement strand
AAGCTATGCTATCCTCACCTGAACAATCGTAGCATAACCAAACGCAACGTAACTCGGACTAGCTGGTCGAGACTAATACTGCTGCCCTCCACACACCCAAGCAGAATGTACTATTCAGAGCGCAGGGATCCACCTAATAGCGGCGTATAGCGCAAAGGTCAAAGCCAAATTAACCATACTCTACCAAACCTAATCTATCCAAGTGTCACCTAACACTACGAAACGTGAGACGACCGCCATTGCTGACCATCCCAAAGGTAAGCAGATGCTAGTATAGCAACGGAGAGCGCAGATATCGAACGAATGGCGGTGAAAAGCACGATAGTTAAAGTTACATAAACCAAACCTAACCTAACATAGCCAAGACAAGCGTATCCAGACTCACCCGAACCTGCAGAGTCCACTCTTGCTGGCTTTCCCAGTGCGAAGCAGGACATGTTAGTGGACAGTAGAACACAGAAACCCATCGAATCCAAGGCCACCGAGGTCTAACCCAAACAAACAGATACTAACCAAACATAGCATACCTCAGCATTGCCTGCCGCGATCACTATTGCTGGACA
>NW_016978929.1:0-687 GCF_001483705.2 Eufriesea mexicana | reverse complement strand
ATTTTTGTATGTTCGGTTACATCTGGTTAGGTTATGATGTCTGAGGCTTTTTTGCCATTCACTGCAATGCGGTGTATATCGGCACTCTACTGTGCCCTAGTATATTCAGCTTGTAACTGTGGATGTATGCAATAGTGGTCTGGTCATGTGAGGTTGAGTAAGGCTTCGTTTGGATTTGGTACGTTTGGCTATATAAGGATATGCTACTATGACTTTCGTGCCTTACATAGCTTGTCAGCGGACTCTTGTGATCTACTGAGCCGTACTATTCTAGTGAGCCGTGCTACAATCTGCTTTGCTCTCGGGTGGCCTGGAGCAATTGTCGCGGAAGTTTATGTTGGGGTATGCAGCGCTTAGTTAGATTAGATGCGGTCAGGTTGGGTGAGGATATCTATGGCTTTTGTGCTATTCACTGCAGTGCGGTCGATTAATGAACTCTACTGTGCTCTGGTACATTCTGCTTGTCTCTGTGGAGGGCAGCAATATAGGTGTCGTCATGATATGTTGGGTTACTCTACGTTTGGGTAGGTTGGGTTAGGGCAAGTTAAGCAAGGATGTGCTTGAGCTTTGTGCTATACACTGCATTGCGGTGGATTTCTGCTCTCTGCTGTGCTCTATTATTCACTGCTTGCCTCTGGGGAAGCCACCAATTGTCGTCTCGACACGTTGGACTGAGCTACCCTGCGT
>NW_016978928.1:0-269 GCF_001483705.2 Eufriesea mexicana | reverse complement strand
ATAAAATTGTATTTTCCATCCAGATGCTATAGAAATGCAATGGCTATTGCATGCCAATAACATCTACCCTCCTTGTTTATGCAAGAAATATAGCTCACCACGATATTAGTCGGAACTGTCAATAAAATTGAACTCTCCTGGCAGATACTATAGGAATGCAATGGCTATAGCACACCAATGGGATCTACCCACCTTCATTTAGAAAGAAGGGAGTTCACTACGATATTAGTCGTAACTGTCAATAAAATTGTATTTTCCAGCCAGATTCT
>NW_016978927.1:243-990 GCF_001483705.2 Eufriesea mexicana | reverse complement strand
CCATAGCCAAACATAACCAAGCCTGACCAAACCAAACGTAACGTAACTGAACCTAACGTGACTAGAGCAGTACCCCTGGCGTCCACAGAGTCAAACAGAAAGCGATAGCGCACAACAGAGCGCAGAAGTCCACATAGTAGTCGTGTGCAATACAAAACTCAAAGATATCATAACATAACAAAGCGTATCCTGGCCCAGCCAAACGCAACCTGACTCAACATAACGTGCCGCGACCACTGTTGCTGGCTTCCCGTGGGCCGAGCAGAGCATTGTAGGGCAGCGAAGAGCGCTGAAACACGCCGAATAGCAGTGCATAGCACAAAAGTCGGAACCATCCCGACCAAACATGACCAACGCTAACCAAACCAAAAGAAACCTTACTGAAACAATAGGGCTACGACCGCCACTGCTGGCCTCCGCAGAGACGAGCATAATATAGTGGAGCAATGTAGAGCTCAGAAATCCACCGAATAGCAGTTTATAGCACAAATGTCAAGGCCATCATCTCTTGACCTAACCAAACGTAACATAACCAACATGATTCGGACTATCGTGCCGAGGCCACGACAGCTGGCCTGTGCATTGCCAAGCAGAATATGCTAGAGCTCCGTAGATCGCACGAATGCACAGAATAGCAGCGTATAGCACAAAAAGCCAAACCCATCTTGACAAAGCTTACCCTAACCTATCGAAAGCGAACGGAACCTGCCCCAACCAAACGTGCCGCGAACATTTTCGCTGACCTCC
>NW_016978927.1:0-230 GCF_001483705.2 Eufriesea mexicana | reverse complement strand
AGGGCAAAGTTAGAGCTGCACTTTTCTGACTTAACCAATCGTGTCATAACCGAACGTAACCCAACCCAATGTTACGTGCCAAAACCGCTATTGCTGTCATCCCCAAAGCAACGCAAGGCACATGAGAGCGCTGTGGAGAATAGAAATCCACCGAACAATAGTGTATATCACAAATGTCAAAGCTGTCCCGTCCAATCCTAACAAAATCTGCCCTGCCAAACGAAATATAA
>NW_016978926.1:0-304 GCF_001483705.2 Eufriesea mexicana | reverse complement strand
GACTTTTGTGCTATACACGGCTGTTCGGTCGATACCTGCGCTGTGCATTGCTGTACTAGCGTCCGCTTGAATCTGGGGAAGCCAACAATGGTGGCCGTGGCACGTATGTTAGTGTTACGTTACTTCTGGATAGGTTGAGTTAGGCTAAGTTTGGTTAGACTGGCTTCGACTTTTGTGCTATACAATGCCATTCGCTGGATTTCTGCGCTGCATTGTGCTCCAGTATATTCTGCTTAGCCATTGGGGAGGTCAGCAGTACTGGTCTCGACAAATTAGGTTGAGCTATGCTACGATTCAATGGGTT
>NW_016978925.1:0-477 GCF_001483705.2 Eufriesea mexicana | reverse complement strand
GCAAGATAGCTAGCTCTCCACGATATTTGTCAAAAATGTCAATAAAATTGAGTTTTCCTGCCACATTCCACTGCATTGCAAATGCTATAGCACACCAGAAGGATCAATCCACCTTACTTAGGGAAGGAATTTAGCTCACCACGATATTAGTAGGGACTGACAATAAAATTAAATTTTGCAGGACGATTCGATAGCATTGCAGTGCCTACAGCACGCCAATAGTATCTTTTCTCCTTATTTATGTAAGGAAGTTGGCACAGCATGATATTAGTAAAAATGTCAATAAAATTGAATCGGCCAGGCACATTCTATGTCATTGCAATCGCTATAGCACGCCAGCAGAGTCTTTCCCCCTTATTTATGCAAGAAAGGCGGGTCACCGCAATATTACACGAAAATGTAAATAAAATTTAATTTTCCAGGACGATTCTATAGCATTGCAATGTCTATAGCACGCCAATAGAATCTAAACTCTTT
>NW_016978924.1:0-505 GCF_001483705.2 Eufriesea mexicana | reverse complement strand
CCCAAACTAACCTAACATAACCCAAACTAACGTGCCGAGAGCACTATTGCTGGCCCTCCAGAGCCAAGCTGAACATATTAGAGCACAGTGGTCATAAATCCGCCGAATAGCATTGTATATAGCAAGAGACGTAGCAAGCCACACCTAACCTAACCAATCGCGACGCAACCAAACGTAACATAACTCAACCTAACGTGCAGCGATCACCATCGCTGGTCTCCCCAGGGTCGAGCAGTGTTTAGTATGGCAGTGAAAAGCGCATATATCCACCTAGTATCTGCCCTTGCCAAGAAAGTCGAAGTGATCCAAACCAAACCATAACACACATAACCTCACCAAACGTAACCTAACACTACCTAACGCCCCGAGACCACTATTGCTGTGCCCCCAGAGCCAAGCAGATCATATTTGAGCACGGTACAGCACGGAAATCCACCGAACAGCAGTTTATAGAGGAATAGTCTTATCGTTCCTGTCCTAACCTAACTAAACGTAACATATCCTA
>NW_016978923.1:0-504 GCF_001483705.2 Eufriesea mexicana | reverse complement strand
TTCGACTAATATCGTGGTGAGCTAGTTTTCTTGCATAAATAAGGAGGAAGTATTACATTGGCAGGATACAGCCATTGCAATGCGAAAGATCCTGACTTGAAAATTCAATTTTACAGACATTCTCGACTAATATCGTGGTGAGATAGATTTGTTCAATAAATAAGGAGGAAAGATTGTTTTGGCATGCCATAGCCATTGCAATGCTATAGAATCTGACTGGAAAATTCAATTTTATTGACATTTTAAACTAATATAGTGTTGCGCTATTTACCATGCATAAATTAGGAGGAAGGATACCATTGGCATACTACAGCCATTGAAATGCTGTAGAATCTGGCCACAAAATTCAATTTTATTGACATTTTCGACTGATATCGTGGTGAGCTAACTTTCTTGCATAAAAAAGGAAGAAATATCACATTGGCATGCTATAGCCATTGGAATGCGAAAGATCCTGACTTGAAAATTCAATTTTATAGACATTCTCGACTAATATCGTGGTGA
>NW_016978922.1:0-601 GCF_001483705.2 Eufriesea mexicana | reverse complement strand
GCGCCTTTCTGCACTCTACATAGGTTTACTGCGCCCTGCCCGACTCTGGTTTGGGCAGCTTAGCGGCCGTGGCACGTTACGTTGTGCTACGTTACGCATGCTTAGGTTAGGTTACGTCAAACTTTGCTGGGATATCTTAATATCTTAGACTCTCGTGATATTCGCTGTAATAAGGTAGATTTCAGCGCTCTAATCTCCTCTAATATGTTCCACTTGGCACGGGGAAGGCCAGTAATCGTGGTCGCGACACGTGGCTTTGAGTTATGTTACGTTTGGTTATGTTACGCTAGCTAGGGTCAGGTACGGACAGCATTTGCTTTTCGCTGCACATTGCTATTCTATGGACTTCTGCGCTCTAAAGTGCTCTACCTTGCTCTGCTTTTGTCTGTTGACGCCCGGAATAGTGGTCGCGGCACCTTACGTTGAGTTATGTTACGTTTGGTTAGGTTGGGTTTGGCTCCGCAATATCGCCGACCTTTGTGCTGTACTCAAATATTCTGTGGATCTCTGTACTCTAACATTTTCTGATTGGATGTATGGAGGCCAGCAGTAGTGGTCCCTGCAAGTTATGTTTAGTTACGCTACGTTCGGTTACGTTAAG
>NW_016978921.1:0-233 GCF_001483705.2 Eufriesea mexicana | reverse complement strand
GCTATAGCAATTGCAATGCTATATAATCGTCCTGGAAAACTCAATTTTAATGATATTTTCGTCAAATATCGTGGAGAGCGAACTTTCTTGCACAAATAAGTAGGAAAGATTCTATTGCCGTGCTATAGCCATTGCAAGGCTGTAGAATTTGACTGGAAAACTCAATTTTGTTGACATTTTCCACTAATATCCTGGTGTGCTATCTTTCTTGCATAAATAAAGAAGGACGATTC
>NW_016978920.1:0-572 GCF_001483705.2 Eufriesea mexicana | reverse complement strand
AGGAATCTACCGAATGACAGTGTATAGCACAAAAGTCGACGCCAACCTAACCAAACGTAGCCTAACCTATCCTAACCAGACGTAGCCGATCAAAACATATCATCGATCTCCATTGCTGGCCTCCCTGGAGTCGAGTACAGTATGGTAGAGCAACGGAGAGCGCGGGGATCCACCGAATAGCAGTTTGCAGAACAGAAGTCAAGGTTATACTATCCTATCCTAACCAAACGTAACATATCCAAACGTGACCTAACAAAACCTAACGTGCCTAGGCCACTACCACTGGCCTCACAATCGCCAAGCAGAACATAATAGCGAAGAGTGGGGCTCTGAAGTCAATAGAATGGCAGTGAATATCGGAAGAATAAAGGCTATCCAAACCTAACACATGCTAACGTAACCTGACCAAACGTAACGTAGCTAAGCCTAACGAGCCACGCCCACAACTTCTGGTATCCCCAGAGAAAAGCATGGCATATTAGAGCACAACTGATGGCAGCAATCCAACGAATAGCAGTGCATAGGACGAAGGACAAAGCTATCCTAACCAAGCCTAACATAACCAAACCTAC
>NW_016978919.1:0-496 GCF_001483705.2 Eufriesea mexicana | reverse complement strand
GCAATATTGGTCTCGTCACGTTATGTCGTGTTACTCTGCGTATGGGTAGGTTACGTTGGGTCATGTTTTGTCAGTATACGTTTGACCTTTGCGCCATACAGAGCAATGCGGTGGATTTCCACTTCTGCTGTGCTGTAGCATATTCTGCTTGACGCTGGGGAGGCCAACAATAGTGGTCGCGGTACGTTAGTTTGAGATATGGTAGGTTCGGGTGTGTTACGTTTGGATGGTTAGGATATGATGATTTAGACTCTCGTGCTTTACACTCCTATCCGCGGAATGCTGTGCCCTACTCTGTTCTAACATGTTCAGCTTGGGTCCGTGGAGGCCAGCAATAGTATTCGTTGCACGTTACGCTGTGTTATGATAGGTTTGGTTAAGTCAGGTTAGGTTATGTTAGGTCAGGAAAGCTTGGACTCTCGTGCTATACCATGTTATTCGGTGGATTTCTGTGATATACTGTGCTCTAATATGCTCTGCTTGGCGCTGGATAGGC
>NW_016978918.1:0-234 GCF_001483705.2 Eufriesea mexicana | reverse complement strand
ATTTTACTCGCAGATTCTATAGAATTGCAATGGCTATAGCATGCCAATAGAATCTATACTCCTTATTTATGCAAGTGGGTTTGCTCACCACGATATTAGTCGAAAATGTCCATAAAATTCAATTTTCCAGCCAGATTCAATAGCATTGCAATTTCTATAGCACATCAGTATAATCTTTCCCCCTTATATATGCAAGAAAGTCAGGTCACCCCGATATTAGTCGAAAATCACAAT
>NW_016978917.1:0-1081 GCF_001483705.2 Eufriesea mexicana | reverse complement strand
GAGACTTGCTTTGGAACGTAAGTCAATACTGCGCATATTAATAAAACGGCTACAATGGTGGTGTTAACAACCACCTTACTGGGAATTGTATATACCTCTAGGAATAATAGATTTATATATTGATTTTTTTGGAAGTACTTCGGATTGTTAAACATCAGTGGATAGATTAGCCAACAGCTGCTGTACTCTGATGATTGGTGTACCTAGTACCCTTATGTCAATTTTTAATGTCTCGAGCTATGATGGATCTGTCTGTTGTCATTCTGGTATTGCTACAGAATCAACATCATCATTGTGCAGATTAATCCAGCGCCTACTGTGCACTGTAGATGGACGTACTAGGAACTGCACTAACATCTACAGATATCTCCAGCCATAACCGTACTATACATTGACTACTTTAGACTTGTCTTGGAATTTACATCATCTACGAACGAATTTACCTATTGGCTACAGTGCTCAGTTCGTGGATGGTCCAATTTCCGACCTGTTCGTTTTAAATGTCTCTAGCCGTAACTGATGTATGCTTTGATTATTCTAGAGCTACTGTGGAACTTAAGTCATCAGTGATCAAATTAATCCTATGGCTACATTACTGTGATGATGGCTGTACTAACTACTGTTTCCTCACTGCTTAATGTCTAGGGCGCCAGTGAAGGAATTAATAAAACGGCTAGAGTTCTCTGGTGATTGCTGTAATCAGAACGGTGTCTTCAGTTGCAAATATCTCTAGCGACTATGTATCATTCTCCTATCATTCCAGCATTGGCATAGAATTTAGCTCATCGGTCCACAGATTAATCAAACTTCTACAATGCCCTGATCCTTCCTATACTTAGCACTGTTTTGGCATATGTTAATGCCACCAGCGGCAATTGCTGTATCCACTGATCATTCTACACTTGCTGAGCAACTTAGATTGTCACCGAACAGATTTTTGCCATAGTGACAGTATTGTCCATATGGCTATGATTTGTACCCTACTACCATTTCTCAATATCACTGCAGATATATGATCCTTCCACTGAATACCCTAGATTTGCCATAGACAGTAGGTCATCAGTGAACATATCAATCCAGC
>NW_016978916.1:0-698 GCF_001483705.2 Eufriesea mexicana | reverse complement strand
CATCCATCCATACATCCATCTTTCCATACATCCATCCATCCATACATCCACCCATCCACACATACATCGTACCATACATCCATCCATCCATACTAGCAGCCATCCATACATCCATCGATCCGTACATCTATCCACACATACATCAATCCATCCATACATTCGTACATCCACACATCCATAAATACAACCATCCATACATCCATACATCCATTCATACATCCATACATACATCCATACAGACATGCATACGTCCATCCATCCATGCATCCATCCACTCATACATCCAGCCATCCATACATCCATACATACATCCTTACATACAACAGTAGATACACCCATACACACATCCATACATTCATACATACATACATCCAAACATCCATACATCCATTCGTTCTTACATACATACAACCATACATGATTCCAACCATACATCCATCTATCCACATATCTATAAATCCCAACATCCATACATCCATTAATACCACCATTCGTACTTCCATCCACCGATACTTCCATCCATCCATACATACATACATATATAAATCCATATATCGCTACATACGAACATTCGTCCAACCACACCTCAAACCATCCATACAACCATCCATATATACAGCCATCCTTCCATACAACCATCCATCCATACATTCAGCCGACAATCCAATAATACATCCATGCACCCATAGAAACATCAG
>NW_016978915.1:0-1880 GCF_001483705.2 Eufriesea mexicana | reverse complement strand
AGTTAGCTCATCTCGATATTAGACGAAAATGTCAATAAAATTGGATCTGCCGGACACATTCTGCATCATTGCAATGGCTATAGCAGGCCTGTAGAATCTTTCCTACTTATTTATGCAAGAAAGGCAGCTCACCACAATATTAGTGGAAGATGTCAATAAAATTGAATTCTCCAACCAGATTCTACAGCCCTTGAGCGGCTATATACACACAAATAGAATCTTTCCTCCTTATTTATGCAAGAAAGTTAGCTCACCACGATATTAGTCGAAAATGTCAGTAAAATTGAATTTGCCAGCCAGATTCTATAGCATTTCGTAGGCTATAACAAGCCAATAGAATCATTCATACTTATTTATGCAGGAAAGTTAGCTCTCCACGATATTAGTCAAAAATGTCAAAAAATTTTAGTTTTCCAGCCAGATTCTATTGCATTGCAATGGCTACAGCACTCCAGAAGGATCTTTCCCCATTACTTAGGGAAGGAAGTTAGCTTACCGCGATATTAGTAGAAAATGACAATAAAATTGGATTTTTCAGGACGATTCTATAGCATTGCGGTGGTTATAGCTTGCCAATATAATCTTACCTCCTTGCTCATGCAAGAAAGTTAGCTCACTACGATAATAGTCGAAAATGTCAATAAAATTGAATTTTCCACGAAGATTCAATTGCACTTCAATGCCTATAGCACGCCAATAGAATCTATACACCTTAGAAATGCGAGAAACTTAACTCACCACGATATTAGCCGAAAATGTCAATAAAATTGAATTTTCCAACCACACTCTATATCATTGCAACGTGAACAGCACGCCAATAGAATCTACCCTGCTTATTTATGGAAGAAAGATAGCTCACCACGATAATAGTCGAAAATGTCAATAAAATTGAATTTTCCAACCACACTCTATATCATTGCAACGTGAACAGCACGCCAATAGAATCTTCCCTGCTTATTTATGGAAGAAAGATAGCTCACCACGATAATAGTCGAAAATGTCAATAAAATTGAATTTTCCAGGAAGATTCTATTGTATTGCACTGCCTATAGCACGCCAATAGGAACTATCCTACTTATATATGCGAGAATGCTATCTCACCAGGATATAAGCCGAAACTGTCAATAAAATTGAATCTGCCAGGCACATTCTATATCATTCTGATGGTTATAGCACGCCAAAAGTATACTTCCTCCTTATTTATGCAAGAAAGGCAGCGCACCAGAACATTATTCGAAAATGTCAATAAAATTTAATTTTCCGGCCAGATTCTAGAGCATTGTAATGGTTATAGCTTGCCAATATTATCTTTCCTCCTTGTTTATCCAAGAAAGATAGCTCACCACAATATTATTCGAGAATGTCAATAAAATTGAATTTTCCGGCCAGATTCTATAGCATTGCAATGGATATAGCTTGCCAATATAATCTTTCCTCCTTGTTTATATAAGAACGTTAGCTCACTTCGATATTAGTTGAAAATGTCAATAGAATTGAACTTTCCAGCCAGATTCTACTGCATTGCAACGTCTATAGCACGCCAATAGAGTTTACCCAGCTTATTTAGGCAAGACAGATAGCTCACCACGATAATAGTCGAACCTGTCAATAATATTGAACTTTCCAGCCAGATTCTATAGTATTGAAATGGTGCCAGATTCTATAGTATTGAAATGGCTATAGCACGCCAATAGTATCTTTCCTCCTTATATATGCAAGAAAGGCAGCTCACCACAATATTAGCGGAAGATGTCAATAAAATTGAATTTCCCAACCAGATTCTATGGCATTGCGAAGGCTATGGCAAGCCAATAGAGTCATTCATCCTTATTTATGCAAGAAAGTTAGCTCACAACGATATTAATCGAAAATGTCAATAA
>NW_016978914.1:0-1003 GCF_001483705.2 Eufriesea mexicana | reverse complement strand
TTCTATACACGGACATTCCATTGACCTCTGCGCTCTACTCTCCACAATTATGCCCTGCTTGGAACTGGGTAGGCTGACATTAGAGCTCCCGGCACGTTAGGTTGTTTATGTTACGCTTGGTTAGGCTAGGTCCATTTAGGTTTCGCTAGTATAGCTTTCACTTTTGCTCTATACACTTCTATTCGCCGGTTTTCTGCCTTCTAGTGTGCTCTAATATGTTCTGCTTCGCTCTGGTGAGTCCAACAGCAGCGGTTTCGGCACGTTAGGTTGTGTTATACTACGCTCTTCTACGTTACGCTTCGTTTTGTTAGGAGAGGGTAGCCTTGTCTTTTTTGATGCACGCTGCTATTCGGATCGTTTCTGCTCTCTACCTGTCTCTAGTATGTTATGGTTGGATGTACGGAAGCCAGCAATAGTGGTCTCGGCACATTATTTTGTGTTTGGCTACGTTTGGTAAGGATACGTTAGATAAGATATGGTTTGGATACTTTCGACTTTTGTGCTGTATACCTAAATTCCGCTGATTTCAGCTACCTACATTTCTCTACAATATTCTGCTTTTCTTTGCGGAGGACAGCAATAGTGGTCTCGTCACTATAGGGCGCATTACGTTATGTTTGGGTATGTTAGGTTTGGATAGGTTATCAGAGGATATCTTTGGCTTTTTTGACATAAACTGCTACTCGGTGGATTCTGTGTTCCACATTCTTCTAGTATGTACTGCTTGGCCCTGTGGAGGCCAGCAATAGTGGTCTCGGTATGTAGGGTTGCGATAGGTGACGTTTGGTAACGTTAGGTTGCGTTAGGTTCGGTTAGATTGCGGGGTGGGGTAGCCTTGACCTTCGTTCTATACGCTCGTATCCGGTGTACTCCTGCGCCTAACTGTGCTCTACCATACTTTGGTAGGCAGTAGCGAGTCCAGAAATAGTGGCCGCGGCACGTTATGTTAAGTTAGGCTACGTTTGGGTAGGTTACGTTAGTTTGGGTTCGGTACGGATAGCTT
>NW_016978913.1:0-377 GCF_001483705.2 Eufriesea mexicana | reverse complement strand
GTTGCTGGAAAATTCAATTTTACTGACATTTTCGTCTAATATCTTTGTGAGCTAACTTCCTTGAATAGGTAAAGAGGAAAGATCTTTTTGAGTGCTATAGCCATTGCAATGTTATAGAATGTGGATGGAAAATATAATTTTGTTGACATTTTCGACTAATATCGTGGCAGCTAACTTCCTTGCGTAAGTATGGAGGAAATATGCTGTTTGAATGCTATAGCCATTGCAATGGTATAGAATTGTCCTGGAAAACTCAATTTTATTGACATTTTCGGCTAATACCGTGGTGAGCTTACTTTCTTGAATGAATAAAGAGGAAATAATCTATTGGCGTGCTATTGCCATTGCAACGCTATGGAGTCTGTATGGCAAATACA
>NW_016978912.1:0-673 GCF_001483705.2 Eufriesea mexicana | reverse complement strand
TGATCTAATAGGCTCTGCTTGGCTTGGGGAGGTCAGCAACGGTGGCCTCGTCATGTTACCATGTGTTAAGTCACGTTTGCCTATGTTTCGATTGGCTAGGTTAGGAAAGGATTGCCTTAACTTTACAGCCATACACTGCTATTCGGTGGATTTCTGCACTGTACATTGCTCTAATATGTTCTTCGTGCATCGGGCGCTCGTGCATCGGGCGAGGCCAGCAGTTGCGGTCATGGCACGTATCGTTCAGCTATGCTACGCTTGGTTTGGTTTTTTTGGGATAAGTTTGGTTAGGAGAGCTATGACTTTTGTGCTATACACTGCTACTCGGTGGATTTCTACGCTGTACTGAGCTCAAGTATATTCTGGTTGGCTATGTGGTTTCCTGCTGCAGTGGCCTCGGCAGGATAGGCTGAGGTACGTTGCGTGTGGTTATGTTACTTTTGGTTAGGATAGGATAGGGTAACTTAGACTTTTTTTTGCTGTACACTGCTATACGGATGATTCCTGCGCTCTTTGTTGCTCTACTACACTGCACTCGGCACTGGGGAGGCCAGAAATTGCGGTCGCGGCACGATAAATCGTGATAGGTTACGCTTCCTAAGCTCAGTTCAGGGTAGGTTTGTTTTGTATGGCTTTGTCTTTTGTGCTGTAGGCTGCGATGCGGTGTACTTGT
>NW_016978911.1:0-512 GCF_001483705.2 Eufriesea mexicana | reverse complement strand
AGCCCACAAAAGCGCAGGGTATAGCGGAAAAGTCAAAGCTATCCATGCCTAACCCAAGCAAATATAGTCTGACCAAACGACGCCTAACTCGATAAGGCGCGCGGCGACCACTATTGATGGACTCCGCAGGGTCAAGCAGAGCATATTCGATTTGTGCAAAGTATAGGTATAGAATAGCAGTGTGTAGCAGAAAAGACGAGGCTACGCAAACATATCCAAAGCTAACGTAACATAACCAAACGGATCCAATCTCAACCTAATATGCCGAGACCACTATTACTGGCTTCCCCAGAGCCAATCAGACTATACCAGAGCACAGTAGAGGGAAAAAATGCACCGCACTGCTGTGCAAAGCACAAGAGTCAAAAGTATGCTAACCTAGTCCAACCTAACCTAACCAAACGTAACGTAAATATGCACAACATGACGTGGCCACTGTTTCTGGCCTCCCCAGAAGCCTGACCTGCCTTAACCTAACGAAGCATGGCATAATCAGACGTAACCTAACTCCA
>NW_016978910.1:0-886 GCF_001483705.2 Eufriesea mexicana | reverse complement strand
GTGGATATTTGGCATAAGTTAATCGCCGGAAACAGCATATCTAAAACACGTCATCGTGGTGTATATTCTACAGCAGGTCTAATATGACAGAATATGTGTATACCTTATCCAACGAATATTAACTATTGACAACACTGTACTGAGCAAACGCATCATCAGAATAATGTAACCGCTGAAATATGTTGTTCACTCATGATGCGTGTTCTATGCAATTCTGGAATAACCAATGCACAGCACGGTTACAACTAGATATATTTGAAGTTGGCAGGACGGCACTTAGTACATCCACCAGCTTATCACTTCAGCCGCTGTATTATTCTGTACCATGATGATTTAAATTTTATAGCAATTCTAGAATGACGCAGGAGAGATCCATTATCCCTCGAGATGTTAGCAATTGACAGCACTGTACTGAGTACATCCACCATAGATGTGCATGTACATCCATCAATGTAGAAGTTGGACAACTTTGTTCACTGATGACGCAAGTCTCAAAGCAATTCTGGTGTAATCGAGGTAAATAACGGTTATGGATAGTGACATTTACAATTAGCAGTGCGGTGCATAGTACATCTACCAACAGAGCATATATGCATATACAGCAGCTTTTCTAGAATGGCAAAAGGCAAATCCATTATCCCCCGAGACAGTAATAAATGGCATTATTGTAATGAGAACAGCCATCATCTCGGTGTTGAAGCCGTTGGATAACTTTGTTCGCTGATAGTGTAAATTCCAGTGCAACCCTAGAATAATCAATGTATAGTACGGTTATGGCTTGGGACATTTCAAATTGACATTGCGGTACGTATTACATCCACCAGTATAGCACTGTAGACGTTGCATTAGAGCTTCCAATGATGAATCCATAACAATTCTATAATGA
>NW_016978909.1:665-992 GCF_001483705.2 Eufriesea mexicana | reverse complement strand
TGAGTTTTCCAGGCATATTCTATTGCACTGCAATGGCCATAGCACGCCAATAGAATATATAATCCTTATTTATGAAAAGAGCTTAGCTCACCACAAAATTAACCGAAGAAGTCAATAAAAATGAAAGTTCCAGCCAGGTTCTATACCATTAGAATGGCTATAGCACGTCAATAGAATCTTTCCTCCTTATTTATGCAAGAAAGTTAGCTCACCACGATATTACTTGAAAATGTCAACAAAATTGAACTTTCCATGCAGATTCTATAGCATTGCAATGGCTATAGCACGCCAATAGAATCTATCCTCCTTATTTATGCAAGAAAGTTA
>NW_016978909.1:0-629 GCF_001483705.2 Eufriesea mexicana | reverse complement strand
TGAATCTTCCAGCCAGATTCTATAGCACTGCAACTGGTATTGCACGCAAATAGAATCTTTCCTCCTTATTTATGCACCAAAGTTAGCTCACCACAATATTAGTTGAAAATGTCAATAAAATTTAATCATCCATCTTTTTAATTATCCATCATGATTCTATAACATTGCAATGGCTATGTCACGCCGATAGAATCTTTCCTCCTTATTTATGCAAAAAAGTTATCTCACCACGATATTATTTGAGAATGTCAATAAAATTGAACTTTCCATGCAGATTCTATGGCATTGCGATGGGAATTGCACGCCAATAGAATCCTTCCTCCTTATCTATGCAAGGAGGTCAGTTCACAACGATATTGTCCGAAAATGTCAACAAAATTGAATTTTCCAAGCTGATTATATAGCACCGCAATGGCAATAGCACGCCAATAATATTCTTCCACCTTATATATGAAAGGAGGTCAGCTCACCACGATATTGTCCGAAAATGCCAATAAAATTGAATTTTCCAGCCAGATTATAGAGCACTGCAACTTCAATAGCACGCCAATAGTATCCTTCCTTCTTGTTAATGCAAGAAAGAGAGCTCACCACTGTATTAGTCGAATATATCAATCAAACTGAATCTT
>NW_016978908.1:0-254 GCF_001483705.2 Eufriesea mexicana | reverse complement strand
ATTGTACATAATTTTGTATATTTGTGTTTTATTTTTAAAAGATATATATTAAGTTTAAAAAAAAGACAATTGGTTTAAATAAAAGAAGGGAATTAAGAGCTAAAGTAAGAAGTTTACAACAAGAACTTACTAAAGTGTCAGTGGTAATTATGATGATATTTTAGTAAGTTCTTGTTGTAAACTTCTTAGTGACACTATCAGAGGAACGAAATTTTTTGTCTGAAGAACATGCCAAAGTAAAGTATGTAGACTTT
>NW_016978907.1:0-458 GCF_001483705.2 Eufriesea mexicana | reverse complement strand
ACCGCACAGCGTTGTATAGCGCAAAAGTCAAAGATATCCCAACCAAACGTGGCCTAGCCTGACTTAACCAAACGTAGTCTAACACAGACCTATATTGCACACCCCGAGAGCCATGCAGCATATACTAGCGCACTCTAGAGCGCAGATATCCACCGCAATGCACTATATAGCACACAAGCCAAAGCTCTCCTGCCCTAACTTATCCAAACGTAACGCAAGAAAGCGTAACCAAACGTATCTAAACGTCCCGCGACAATTACTTCTGGCTTCCCCAGATCCGAGCAGAACATATCAGCGGAAGGTAGGGCGCAGAAATCCATAGAATAGCAGTATATAGCACAAAGGCCATAACTATCCGAACCTAACTCGTGTTAACATAATGTAACCAAACGTATCATAACTGAAGGTAACGTGCCGCGACCCCTATTGCTGACCTCTCCAGGGACAAGCAGAGCACT
>NW_016978906.1:0-588 GCF_001483705.2 Eufriesea mexicana | reverse complement strand
GAGAGTACTAGAGCACATTATAGCCCTGTAGTCCACCGTATTCCCGTATGCAGAACAAAAGAAGAATTTATCCTCTCGAACCTAACCAAGTGTAGCATATCCGAACAAAACCTAACAAAACCTAACGTGCCTAGACCACTTATTACTGACCAACACATCGCCAAGCAGAACGTATTGGAGGAGAATGGAGCGCAGAAGTGAATAGAATGACAGTGTATAGCAGAAAGATGAAAGCTATCCAAACGTACCCATGCTAACGTAACCCAACAAAACGAAACATAACAAAACCTAATGTGGCGCGGCCACTATTTCTGTCCACCCCAGAGCAAGGCCGGGCATATTAGAGCACAGTGAATTAGAGAAATAGTCCGAATAACAGTGTACATCACAAATGTCTTAGCTATCCTATCCCAACCCAACAAATCGTAGCATTACAGGCGTCACCAAACTCAACCTAACGTGCCGCCACCACAATTGCTGGCCTCACCACAGAAAAGCAGAATATATTAGAGGAGAGTGGAGCGAAGGAATCCAGAGAATCGCTGTGTACAGCAAAAGGTCAGAGATACCGAAACCTAACCCAAACTA
>NW_016978905.1:0-1610 GCF_001483705.2 Eufriesea mexicana | reverse complement strand
TGACAATAAAATTGAATTTTTCATCCAGATCCTATAGCAATGCAATGGCTACAACACGTCAATGGAATCTTTCCTGCTTACTTGTGCACGAAAGTTAGCTCACCACGACATTAGTCGAAAATGTCTATGAAATTGAATATTCCTGCCAGCTTCTAAACCATTGCAATGGCTATAGCACGCCAATGGACCCTTTCCTCCTTATTTGTGCAAGACAGCTAGCTCACCACGATATTAGTCGAAAATGTCAATAAAATTGAATATTGCAGGCAGATTCTCGAGCTTTGTTTTGACTATAGCACGCCAATAGCATCTTTCCTCCTCATTTATGCGAGAAAGTTAGTTCACCACTATATTAGACGAAAACGTCTGCAAAATTGAATTTTCCAGCCTGATTTAATAGCCTTGCAATGGCTATAGCGCGCCAATAAAATCCTCCCTCCATATTTAGGCAAGAAAGTTAGCTCACCATGATATCAGTCGAAAATGTCAATAAAATTGAATTTTCCAGCCAGATTCTAAAACATCGCAATGGCTAGAGCACGCCATTGGAATCTTTCCTCCTTATTTATGCAAGAAAGTTAGCTCACCACAATAGTAGTCGAAAATTTCAATTAAATTGAATTTTCCCGGCAGATTCTATTGCATTGCAATGGCTATAGCACGCCAATAGAATCCTGTATCCTTATCAAAGCAAGAAAGGTAGCTCACTACGATATTAGTAAAAAATGACAATGAAATTGAAAATTCCAGCCAGATTCTAAACCATTGCAATGGCTATAGCACGCCAATGGAACCATTCCTCCATATTCATGAAAGACAGCTAGCTCACCAAGATATTAGTCGCAAATGTCAATAAAATAGAATTTTCCAGGCAGATTCTGGACGATTGCTGTGGCTATAGCGCGCCAATAGTATCTTTCCTCCTCATTTATGCAAGGAAGATAGTTCCCCACTTTATTAGCCGAAAACATCTATAAAATTGAATTTTAGAGCTCGACTCTATAGCTCTGCAATGGATATAGCAGGCGAATAGAATCCTTCCACCTTATCTAAGAAGGAAGGTTAGCTCATCACCATATCAGTCGAAAACGTCAATAAAATTGAATTTTCCAGACGGATTCTATAGCTCTGCAATCGCTATAGCACGTCAAAGCAATCTGTCCACCTTATTTATGCACGAAAGTTAGCTCTCCACGATATTAGTAGAAAGTGTCCAGGAAATTGAATATTCCAGCCAGATTCCAAACCTTTGCAATAGCTACAGCACGCCTGTAGAACCTTTCCTACTTATTTATGCACGAAAGTTACATCGCCACGATATTAATAGAAAATGATATTAATTTCTATTTTTTCAGACGGATTCAATAGCACTGCAATGGCAATAGCACGCAGATAGAATATTTCCTACTTATTTATGACAGACAGGTAGGTCGCTACGATATTAGTCGAAAATCTCAATAAAATTGAATCTTCCAGGCAGATTCTATAGCATTGCAGTGGCTATAGCACTCCAATAGAATCCTTCCTCCTTATATAAGCAAGAAAGTTAGTGCACCACTATATTAGTAGAAAATGACAATGAAATCGAATATTCCAGACAGTTTCTAAAC
>NW_016978904.1:0-575 GCF_001483705.2 Eufriesea mexicana | reverse complement strand
CACTGTTGCATGCATCAATGAATACATCAATACATTCATTACTACATACATCCATACATATACCCATACATACATCCATACATACATATTTAACTGCATCGATACATAGATTTATACGGACATCCATAGTTGCATCCATACATCCATCCATCCATACACCCATCCATCCAACCATGCATCCTTTCATACAAACATCCGCCCATGCATCCTTTCATCCACACAAGCATTCGCCCATAAATCCTACCATCCGTAATTCCAACCGTCGATGCATTCATCCATGCATCCATACACTCATCCATACGCACATCTTTAACTACATCCATACATTCATTCATACATACAACCATACATTCATCCATACATCCGTACATCCATCCATCCATCGATACATAAATCCATACATATATACATCCATCCACTCGTACATCCATACATCCATCCATACATAAATCCATCCGCCATTCCATCCATCCATGCATCCATCCATCCATACATCCACCCATCCATACATGCATCGAACCATACATCTATCCATCCATACGTCAATCCACCAATCCATCCATCCATCCTTACAT
>NW_016978903.1:0-454 GCF_001483705.2 Eufriesea mexicana | reverse complement strand
ATGCTGAAACACGTTATGATCTTATTTCCTTTCTCTATTTTCATTTTCTTTCATTAGTTGTGCTATTATTTGAAATTTCGGAACAATAAAATATAGCGTGTCCCGTTTAATCATATATGGCGGAATATTTTATGAGGTTGAAGTTATGAAAAAAATGTCGTTATAAAGTTGTTTGATATAATGAGTTAAGTACATCGTGTGGTGTTAATAATTTTCTTGCAAGTAGAGTAATAGACGAAATTTCAAAATCACATTAATTTTTATAAATGAGACGATATCTCTTTTCAGAAATATTATAATAGTAATATTATAATAATTGATGCAATCAATTATATGATGAAATATTATAATAAAATATTATTCAAATATTATTAAATATTATAATAAAATATTATATTAAAACCACGCAATGATGGTATTATTAAATGATTAAAATTATACTGAATACGTTATA
>NW_016978902.1:0-932 GCF_001483705.2 Eufriesea mexicana | reverse complement strand
CAGACATTCGACGTGCCTAAATATAAATTAAATTTTGTTCCACTTTCTTTCAATCAAAAGCTCGATGCAAGTGGGTTAATGTATATATATATATATATATTTAGCAAAACTTTACTTTAGATGCACAGTCTTATTTATGAATTTTGGGTCCCATGTATTGTACAAATATCTCGTTCATTAAAAATTTAGGATTCTAGTTATTGGAATACTTTTGCGACAGACAGTACCAATCATAAAAGTGTGTTTCTATATTTTCGTCAGACATTCAACGTGCCTAAATATAAATTAAATTTTGTTCCACTTTCTTTCAATCAAAAGCTCAATGTAAATGGGTTAATGTATATATATATTTAGCGAAACTTTACTTTAGATGCACAGTCTTATTTATGAATTTTGGGTCCCATGTATTGTACAAATATCTCGTTCATTAAAAATTTAGGATTCTAGTTATTGGGATACTTTTGCGACAGAGAGTACCAACTATAAAATCGTGTTTCTATATTTGCGACAGACATTCGACGTGTCTCGCAACATATGTTTTTTATCCCTGTCGTAAATCCATTAACTTTGACGAGTATACTAAAACCTTCAGGCGTCACCGTATATCCAGGTTGCGAGAAGGCCCATTTACGATATCAGCCGCTCGTAAACGCGAATATAGATTTCGCATCGACATGGCCGATTTTAATTCCTGCTCTATCCATCTGTCTTCGTCGACAAAGCCAGCTTCCAAAAATTCACATTCACATTCTCTCCATGGGAAAAGATATCCCATTCCAACGTCGTACCACCCCCGCAAAGGTCCCCGCGCCGTCGCCGAACTCACAGCCCCGGAGCTTATCAGTCCCCTCGCGACGCGAGGTAAAAGAAAGATGGAGGCCTGGTAACGAGGCACATCGGCGCTAAAAAGCGTTCCACGCCCTTTTTCATCC
>NW_016978901.1:0-310 GCF_001483705.2 Eufriesea mexicana | reverse complement strand
ACCTAACCAAACGTAGCCTAACTCAAACAAATGCGTCGAGAACGCCATTACTGGACATCCCAGTGTCTAGCGAAGTATAGCAGAGCGTAGTAGAGCGAAGAATAGCACCAAATAGCAATGTATTGCATAGAAGTCAAAATTATTCAGACAAAACCATGCAAAACCTTACATAGCCGAAAGTAGAATAGCTATACCGAACGGCCGAGACATATATTGCTGGCATCCCAAGAGCCAAGCAGCACATATAAGAGGAAACTGGAGAGCAGGAGACAACAGAATGGCAGTGCATATCTGAAAGGTCAAAGCCATC
>NW_016978900.1:0-258 GCF_001483705.2 Eufriesea mexicana | reverse complement strand
TATATACATCCATACATACATATATCCGTAGATCCGTCCTTCCATACCTCTATCCTTCCAAACATCCATCTATCGATACTGCCATCCATCCATACATCCATCCACCCATACATCAACAATTCCATACATCGATCGTTCCATACATCCATACATCAACCATCCGTATGTCCATAAATCCATCCATACGTACCTCCATCCATCGATATATCCATCCATCCATACATCCATCCATCCACACATCCATCCTTCCATACGTCC
>NW_016978899.1:0-1423 GCF_001483705.2 Eufriesea mexicana | reverse complement strand
TGCTACGTACTGCTCTTCGGTGAATTTCTGTGCTCCACAATGCTATAGTATGTTCTGCTTGGCCCTGGGGAGGCCAGCATTGGTGGTCCCGGCACATTGGGTTCGGTTAAGCTACGCTTCGCTAGGTTACGTCTGCTTGGGTCTATGTTTGGATAGATATATTTTTCGTGGTGTAAACTGTTATTCGGTGCGTTTCCGCTACCTACTGTGCTCCACTATACTCTGATCTACTCTGGGAAGGCCAGCAGTAGTGACCGCGGAACGCCTGGTACAATCAGTCTACGTTTGATTAGGCTGGGTTGGGGATGGTTAGGTTACGAGATTTCAGACTTCTGTACTGCACACTTCAATTCGGTGGATCTCTGCGGCCTACTGTGCTCTGGTATGTTCTCCTTGTCTCTGGGGAGGGCAGCAATAGCGGTCTCGGCACGTTAGGTTGAGTTAGGATATGTTATGTTATGCTACGTTTGGTCAGGTTAGGAGAAAATAGCTTCGAATTTTATGCTGTACGCTGCTATTTGGTGGTCTCTGAGTCCTACATTACTCTGCAATAGTCTGCTCACCGATGGGGAGGACAGTAATAATGGTATCGGATCGTTAGGTTGAGCTAAGCTACGTCCTGTCGTGTTACATATGGCTCTGTCTGGATATGGTAGCTTCGACTAGTGTGCTATGCACTGCGTTTCTATTGATATCTGCCCTCTATTCCCCTCTAATACGTTTCATTTGGCTCTGGTGAGGGCAGCAACAGTCGGATAGGCGCGTTATGCTGGGATTTGTTACGTTTGGTTCCGCCTGGTTAGGTTAGATTAAGTTACGATATCTCTTACTTTTCTGCTCTACACTGCTATCTGCAAGATTCCAGCGTTCTACACAGCTCTGCTATACTCTGTGTAGCTCCCGTGAGGCCAGAAATTACTTTCGTGACAAGTCAGTTTCGGTTACGTTACGTCTGCCACACTTATGTATGTTTAGGTTCGGATATGGTAGCTCTAACTTTTGTGATATACGCTGATATTCATTGGATTTCTGCGCTCTTCATTGCTCTACTATACTCTGCTCGTCTCTAGGGAGGCAGCAATAGTGGTTTCGGCACGCTAGGTTATGTTAGGCTACGTTCCGTGAGGTTGCGTTTGTTTTCGTTACGTTCCGATTGCCTTGACATATGTGCTCGACACTGACATCCTATGGACCTCTGTGCTCTACTGTGCTGTATCATACTCGGCTTGTCCTCAGCAATAGTGGTCGCGGCACGTTAGGATTAGTTACTCTACGTTAGGCTTGGTTCGGTAAGGGCTGGCTAGGAGAGGATGTCTTTTACCTTTGTGCTATACCATGCAATTTCGTCACTTCCTGCGCCCTACTGTGATCGCTCTAGTATACTCCGCTCGAATCTGGGGATGCCAGCATTAGTGGCCATGCC
>NW_016978898.1:0-550 GCF_001483705.2 Eufriesea mexicana | reverse complement strand
AAGCGTAACCTAACTAATCCTAGCGTGCCGAGGTCAACTTTACTGGCCTCCATGGACTCAAGCTGAGTACATTACAGCTCCGTAGAGCGCAGGAATCCACGAAATAGCGTTTTATAGCATATACGTTCTAGGCAGAGCCATACGTCCATAGGGTAGCTGTTTTGAGCACAAAAGCCAAAGTTATCATAACCTTACCCGAAGCAACCTAAGCTAACCGAACGAAGCCTAACATGACCAAACATGACCGGAACACAATTGCCGGCCTCCACAGAGATCCTCCACAGAGACGAGCAGAATGTGCTAGAGCACAGTAGTGCGCAGATGCCCTTAGCATTGCAGTGAAGAGCGCAAAAGTCGTTGATAACCTAACATAAGCTGACCTAACCTAACCTCAGCGAACAGAGCATAACTCAACACGAATTGCCGCGACCACTGCTCCAAGCCTCCCCAGAGAGAAGCAAAATGTAGCAGAGCACAACTGAAGTCCACCGAATAACAGCGTATAGTACGAAAGTCAAAGCTACCCTGACAAACTCAACCTCACCTAACC
>NW_016978897.1:0-464 GCF_001483705.2 Eufriesea mexicana | reverse complement strand
ATTCTTTGGCAAGTAGATGTCTCTACTTGCCAATCGATTGGATGCGATAGGCGATCTATTCACCAAGCTATAACAGATTATTGATTTTGTATAGACATATTCCCAGGCAAGTAGGTGGCAGTACTTGCCATTGGATTGAAGGCGCTAGGCGATCTATTCACCAAGCCATAACATGTTATAGATTGTGAATGGAACTATTCTCTGGCAAGCAGATGGCTTTACTTGCCATAGTTTGAAGGCGTTTGGCGACCTATTCACCAAGCTAGAACAGAATATATACTTTGAATAGACCTATTCTATGCCAAGTAGAAGGCTGCACATGCCATTGGATTGAAGGCGTTAGGCGATCTATTCACCAAACTATAACAGATTATAGATTTCGAATAGACCTGGTCTGGGGCAGGAAGATGGCTGTACTTGCCATTGGATTGGAGGCGATAGGCGATCTATTCACCAAGCTATAA
>NW_016978896.1:0-702 GCF_001483705.2 Eufriesea mexicana | reverse complement strand
TGAGCTAGCTTTGTTGCATAAATAAGGAGGAAAGTTTCTATTGACGTGCTATAGCCATTGCAATGTTATAGAATCTGGCTGGAAAGTTAAATTTTATAGACATTTTCGGCTAATATCGTGGTGAGCTAACTTTCGTCCATAAACAAGGAGGGAAGATTCTATTGCCGTGCTACAGCCATTATAATGCTATAGAATCAGGCTGGTATGTTCAATTTTATTGTCATTTTCGACTAATTTCGTGGTGAGCTATCTTTCTTGCGAATATAAGGAGGAAAGATTCTATCCCCGTGATATAGCCACAGCAATGCTGCGGAATCGGGCCGGAAAATTCAATTTTAATGACATTTTCGACTAATATCGTAGTGAGCTAACTTTCTAGCATAAATAAGGTGGAAAGATTCTACTGGAGTGCTATAGGCATTGCAATGCTATCGAGTCTGGCTGGAAAATTCAATTTTATTGACATTTTCGACTAATATCGTGTATCGTGGTGACCTGACTTTATTGCATAAACAAGGAGGAAAGATTCTATTAACGTGATATAGTCATAGCAATGCTGTAGAATCTGACTCGAAAATTCAATTTTATTGACATTTTCGGCTAAGTTTGTGTTGAGCTAACTTTCTTGCATAAATAAGGTGGAAAGATTCTATTGGCGTGCTCTAGTCATTGCAATGCTATTTAATTTGGCTGGAAAATTCA
>NW_016978895.1:0-472 GCF_001483705.2 Eufriesea mexicana | reverse complement strand
CTGCGCTCTACTGAGCTCTGGTATATTCTGGTTGGCTCTGTAAAGATTAGCAATACAGGGCTACGCACGTTAGGCTGAGTTACTTTTAGTTCGGTTTTGTTACGATTGGCCAGGTTAGGAGGGGATAGCATAGGCTTTCCTGGTATACACGGCTGTTTGGTCGATTTCAGTCCTCTACGATGCTCTAATATGCTCTGCTTTGGTCAGCGAGGTCAGCAATAGTGGTTTAGGACAGGTAGATGGAAATAGGTTACGTTTGGTTATGTTATGTTTGGTTAGGTTAGGCTAGGACAGCTACCATTTTTGTGCTGTACACAGCTATTCGTTGGATTTTTGCGCTCTACTGTGCTCTAGTATATTCTGCTTGCCTGACGTGTGGTTGGCAACAGTGGTCTCGGCACGTTAGCTAGAGTTATGTTTCGTTTGCTTATGTTACGTTGGCTTGGGTTAGGTTTGGATAATTTTGACTTAT
>NW_016978894.1:0-363 GCF_001483705.2 Eufriesea mexicana | reverse complement strand
AGGTTGAGTTAGGTTACATTTGGTTATGTTATGCTAGCATGGGTTTGGTTCGGATATCTTTGACATCTCTGCTATACGCTGCCTTTATATTGACTTCTGCGCTCCGCTCTCCTCTAATATGATCTGCTTGGCGTTTGGGAGGCCCGAAACAGTGTCCTAGGGACGTTAGGTTGGGTTAGGTTACGTCTGGTAATGTTACGTTTGGTTAGATTGGGATAGATAACCTTGACTTCGTGCTATACACTGCATTCGGTGGATTTCTGCGCTCTTCGTTGCTCTACTATACTCTTCTCGACTCTGGGGAGGACAGAAATGGCGGTCGTTCCTCGATAGCTGGGGTTAGGTAACGTTTGGTTTGGTTAG
>NW_016978893.1:0-723 GCF_001483705.2 Eufriesea mexicana | reverse complement strand
AGAATTCACAAACTCATCACCCATTTTAACAGCGTTAGAAGGAACGAGGGCAATCTCAGGTATCCTTTTTGTCTATAAAGGGCTCAATAGCCTCGTAAATTGTTCTGACATATTGGAAAAATCCTCAGTCAATGTTCCAACTATTTGTTCAAGACGATACTGCTTTCTTTATGTACAAAAACATGAAACTGTTTTTGTTTCTCAGTTATTTATAGAACTATTATTAATGTTAGCAATGTCTATCCTTCCTTACATATATTTTGTCAATCCCTTCACTCCCTAAAACAGCTGCTATATCACACATGTCTGTAGAAAATTCTTCTTTTCTTATACTTATACATATCTCGCCCCTTTGTATATTTGTATATCTTTATTTTTACATTTATTTCCTTGTTCTACCTTTACTTTTCTTTATTACCGTTGACTTTGCGCCTCACTGTAACAATTTTCCTGTAATTCTTCAGATCTGTTAATCCCGTATAGATAAAGCAATCAATAAATATACTTGACATTAGTAAAGGCTACGATAATGAGCAATGATTCGTGCCGCATACCTAACCATATTTAACTATCCAGTTAAACAATGTTCCAAGTTATTTACGTCGAATAATTAAAATACTGCGAAATAGCAACTTAAAATGCAAATTCAATACACCAGCACACATTAGTTAAAATAACGAGTTGCATAACACTTCAATGCATATAGCAAAGTTACCGAGAACC
>NW_016978892.1:0-905 GCF_001483705.2 Eufriesea mexicana | reverse complement strand
GGACGTATTGATGTACAGATGAATGGATGCATCAGTGATAGGATGTATGGATGTATGTATGGACGTTTGTGTTGATGTATGTATGGATGTACGCATGGATATTATGGATGTATGTACGGATGCATGCATGGATGTAAGTATGGTTGTTTTTATGGATGTATGTATGCATGCATTTGGGGATGTTTCTAACAGTGAATGTATGGATGTATGTATGAATGAATGTATGATTGTATGTATGGATGTATGTATTGATGTATTTATGGATGTATAGATGGATGGGTGGTTTGGATGGTGGATGTATGAATGGATGAATTATGGATCGATGTATGTATGGATGGGTTGATGTGTGGATGGATGGATGTATGGAATCATGGATTTATGGATGTATGGATGTGCGGGTGGATGAATGGATGTATGACTAGATGGATGTATATATGTATGGATGTATTGGTCAATGGATCTATGCATGGATGGATGAATGGGTGGATGGATTTATGGATGTATGCATGTATCGATGAGTATATGAATGGATGCATGGATGGATGGATGTATGAATGCATGTATGTATGGATAGATGGATGTATGGATGAATGTATGGATGTATGTACGGATGTATGTATGGCTGGACGGATGTACGAATGTATGGATGTATGGATGGATGTATGGATGTATTGATGTATGTATGGATGTATGCATAGTTGTGTGTATGGATGCATGCATGGACGTATGTATAGATGGATGAGTGTATGGGTGGATAGATTTATGGAAGTATGGGTGTGTGGACGTATGGATGTATGGATGGATGTATGGATGGGTAGATGAAAGAACCGATGGATGTATGAATGCGTGCTTGTATGGATGGATGGATGTATGGTTCGATGGATGTATGGATGGGTGGATGTATG
>NW_016978891.1:0-1153 GCF_001483705.2 Eufriesea mexicana | reverse complement strand
ACGTTCTGTTGTTCAAATTAAGTTCGGCATGGTGTGGTTAGGCCAAGTTTGGACAATACTTGTCAAATTTGTGCTGTACACGGCTGTACGGTGGATTTCTGCACGCCGCTGAGCTCTTGTTTGTCCTGCTTGGCTCTGAAGAGCTCAGGAACAGCGGTCTCGGCACGCAAGTTTGAGATAGGCTATGTTTGGTTATGTTCTGTTGGGTTGGGTTTGGTTTGGGTAGCTTTGTCTTTTCGGGTGTACACTGCGATTCTATGGAATTCTGCGTTCTACTATCCGCAATTGTGTTCTGCTTGGCTCTCGGGAGGCCAGCCCCAGTGGTCGCGGCACGTTAGGTCGAGTCAAGTTACATTCGCTTATGGTGGGTTAGCCTAAGTTTGGTCTGGATAGCTTCACGTTCTGTGCTGTACACTGTTATTTGGCGGTTTTCAGCGCTCTGCTTTCCTCTAGTATGCCCTCCTTGGCCCCAGGGGGGCTGCAATAGTGGTATCGACATGCTAGTTTGAGTTAGGCTATGTTTGACTATGTTCCGTCGGATTGGATTAAGTATGGGTGGCTTTGACTTTTCTGATATACACTGCGATTCTATGCGTTTCTGCGTTCCGTTCTCCAACAATGTGTTCCCTTTGTCTCTGGGGACGCCAGCAATTGTGGTCGCGTCACATTGGTATGAGTTAGGTTACGTTTCGTTATGTTACGTTTGGTTATGTTACGTTTGCTTTGGTTACGAGAGTATAGCATTGACTATAGTGCCATTGCCTGCTATTAAATGGATCGCTGCACCGGAGAGTACTCTGATACCTTCAGCTTGTCTCTGGGAAGGCCAGCAATGGTGGACTCGGCACTTTGTGTTGAGTCAAGTAAAGTTCGGTTAGGTTGTGTTAGGCTAAGCTAGGTTAGGACAGCTTTAACTTCTGTGCTGTGCACTGCTTTTCGGCCGATTGCTGCACCTGCTGTGCTCTAGCATGTCCTGCTTGGCTCCGGGGAGGGCAGCTATAGCGGTCTCGGCACATTAGCTCGAGTTTGGCTATGTTTGGTTATGTCCTTTTGGTTTGATACATGTTTGGGTAGCTTTGACTCTTCTGACCTATACAGCGATTCCATGTATTTCTGCGTTCTACTCTCCACTAGCATGTTCTGCTTGGCTCTG
>NW_016978890.1:0-808 GCF_001483705.2 Eufriesea mexicana | reverse complement strand
TTTGCGCTATACACTGCGATTGTATGAACTTCTGCGCTCTACTCTCCCCTACTATGTTCTACCCGGCTCTGCGGGGGCTTGGAATAGAAGTCTGATCACTTAAAGTTGAGTTATGTTACATTCGGTTAGGTTGGGTTGGGTTTACTACGGTTACGATAGCTTCAACTATCGTGCCATATATTGTGACTCGGTAGATTCCTGACCTCCACTGTGCTCTACCATATTCTGCTTGACCCAGGGAAGGCCACAAACAATGGTCGCGACAAGTTATCTAGAGTTAGGCAACGTTTCGTTTTATTACGTTAGTAGGGGTTATGCTCGGATAGCTTTGACTTTCTTGCTACCCACTGCTTTCGGTGCATTTCTGCGCCCTACTGTGCTCCAATACCTTCTTCTTGGCTCCGGCGATGACAGCAATAGTTTTCTCTACACGTTAGGCTGCGATATGTTACGTTTATTTAGGTCAGGATTGGCTTAGTTTGACCAGAATAGCTTCGAATTACATGCTACGCGCTGTTACTCTGTGGCCTTCTGAGCTCTGCTGTGCTCTACTATATTCTGCCTGGCCCTGCGAAGGACAGCAATAGTGTTCGCCGCACGTTATGTTGAACTACGCTACGTTCGGTTAGGTCACGTTGGTATGGGTTGGGTTCGGGTAGCTTTAACATTTCTGCTATACATTGAGACTATATGGATTTCTGTGCTCTACTCTCCTCCAATATGTTCTGCTCGGCTCTGGTGATGTCAGCAATGGTTGTCGTGGTACGTTAAGTTGTGTTAGGTTACGTTTGGTTATGTTACGATTTGT
>NW_016978889.1:0-557 GCF_001483705.2 Eufriesea mexicana | reverse complement strand
TGATATTTCACCACGATATTAGTCGAAAATGTCAATAAAAATGTATTTTCCGACAAGACTCTGCGGCATTGCCATGGCTATAGCTCGTCCATAGGGTATTTCGTATTTCATCCCTATTTATGCAAGTGGGTTTGCTCGACACGATATTAGTCGAAGATGTCAATAAAATCGAATTTTCCAGACAGATTCTATCGCATTGTAGTGGCCATAGCGCGCCAATAGAATATTTCATCCTTATTAATGCAACACAGATATTTCACCACGATATTAGTCGAAAATGTAGATAAAAATGTATTTCCCGGCAAGATTCTACAGCATTGCCATGGCTATGGCGCGCCAGGACTATATTATATCCTTATTTATGCAAGTGGGTATGCTCACCACGATATTAGTCAAAAATGTCAAGAACATCGAATTTTTCAGGCAGATTCTATGGAATATCAGTGGCTACAGCATGTCAAAAGAATCTTTCCTCCTTATTTTGGCAAGTGGGGTGCTCTCTGCGATATTACTCGAAAATGTCAATAAAATTGAATTTTTCAGCGAGATTCTACTGC
>NW_016978888.1:0-690 GCF_001483705.2 Eufriesea mexicana | reverse complement strand
GGTCCTGGAACGTTTGGTTGGGTTAGTTTACGCTTGGTTAGGAAAGGTTAGGCTGAGTTTGGTAGGGATGGCTTTGTCTTTTGTGCTGTACATTGCTGTTCGCTTCTTACCTGCGCTCTGCGTTGCTCTACTAGCGTCTGCTTGTCTCTGCGGTGGAGAGCAACTGCCGTCGTCAATACGATTGGTTGAGTTAGGTTACTTTGGTTAGATAGTAAGGAAAAGTTTGGTCAGGATGACTTTCATGTTCGTGCTATACACCGCTATGCGGTGGATTTCTGCGCTCTACTGTGCTCTAGTATATTCCACTTGGCTATGAGGAGGCCAGCAGTATTGGTCTCGACACGTTAGGTTAAGTTATGTTGCGCTTAATTGGTTTGCGTTAGTTTGGGTTATGTTTGGGTAGCTCTGTCTTTCGCGCTATACACTGCTAGTCGGTGGATTTCCGCGCTCTACTGTGATGTAATATGCTCTGCTTGGCGTTGAGGATGCGAACAATGGTGATCTCGGGACGTTACGTTGAGTTAGGTTACATTAAGTTTGGTTACATTAATCTGGGCCAGGTGTGGGTATCTTTGACTTTTCTGCTATAACCTGTGTTTTTTGCGAATTTTGGCGCTCTCACCTGCCCTAGTATGTTCTGTATGGCGTTGGGGAGGTCAGCTAGATTGTACTCGACACGTTTGGTTTAGT
>NW_016978887.1:0-1454 GCF_001483705.2 Eufriesea mexicana | reverse complement strand
ACAGAAGTTGAATCTACCCTATCCTAACATTTCCAAACGTAATCTAACTAAACGAAACCGATCTTAACACTACGTGCCGTGACCACAATCTCTGTCCTCCCCGGTGCCAAGCAGAATATACTGGAGCATAGTAGAGCGCAGAAAGCCTCCAAATAGCAGCGTATATCAAAAAATTCAATGGAATCCTATCCAAACCCTACCTATCCTAACCTAATCAAACTTAGAATAGCTAAGCCGAACGTGCCGAGAAATATATTGCTGGCCTCTCCAGAGCCAAGCAGAACACACTTGAGAAAAGTAGAGCGCAGAAATCACCGAACAGATGTGTATAACACAAAAGGCAATGCCATCCTAGCCAAACGTAGTCTTACCTGTCCTAACCGAACGTGAACTATATCAACCTATTGTGCCACGACCGTAATTGCTGGTCACCCCAGTGTCGAGCAGAGTATAGTGGAGCAACGAAAAGCGCAGAAAATTACATAATAGCAGTGTACGGCACAAAAGTCGAAGATACCCTTTCCTAACCTAACCAAACGCAGCATAACATACCCAAACGTAACCTACAAAAACGTAACATAACGCAGCCTAACGTGCTAAGGTCAGTACTGCTGGCACGCCAGTCCCCAAACGAATCATGCAACGGAAAGTATAGGGCAAGGGTCAATAGGAAGGCAGTGCATAGCAGAAATGTCAAAGATATGCAAGCATAACACATGCTAACGTAACCTAACCAAATATAACCTAACTGGACCAAACGCGCCTGCACCACACTTTCTGACCTTCCGAGAGCAAGGCAGAACTTATTAGAGCACTGTAGAGCGCAGGAACCAATCGAATAGCATTGTGTTCCGCAATGGTCACAGTTACGCTATCCTAACCATACCATGCGAAACATGCACAGACTAACGCGCCTGCACTACTATTGATGACCTCCCAGAGCAAGGCAGGACATATTAGAGCACAGTAGAGCGCAGAAGTCCCCCGAATAGCAGTGTAAAGCGCAAAAGTCATAGCTACGCTGTACAAACTTAACCAATCGTAACATAACCAGGCGCAACATCTCTCAGACTAACGTGACAAAACCAATACTTCTGGCCTCCACATAGTCACGCAGAATATACTATAGCACAGTAGAGCACAGAAATCCACCGAATAGCGGTGTATATCGTATTTACCAACCGAACAAACGGTAACATAGCCAAACGTTACATAACACAGAGTAACGCGCCGCGAGCACTACTGCTGGACACCCCAGATTTGAGCGGAGAATAGTAAAGCCCAGTAGAGCGCAGAATGGCACCGAATGACAGTTTGCAACAAGAAAGTCAAAGATATTCAAGCCTATCCCATACTAGCGTGACGTAGCCAGACGTAGCCTAACTCAACCAAACGTGCCGAGGCCACTATTGCCGGCAACCCTAGAGCCAAGCAGAGCATGTTAGATCAGTCTA
>NW_016978886.1:512-713 GCF_001483705.2 Eufriesea mexicana | reverse complement strand
ATATTATTCGAAAATGTCAATAAAATTGAATTTTCCAGCCTATTTCTTTGGCTCTGCAACGGTTATAGCGCGCAAATAGAATCTCTCCTCCTTATTAATGCAAACAAGTTATCTCACCACGATAATAGAAGAAAATGTCAATAAGATAGGTTTTTCCATACAGATTATACGTCATTGCAATGGCTGTAGCACGCCAATAGA
>NW_016978886.1:0-345 GCF_001483705.2 Eufriesea mexicana | reverse complement strand
ACGATATTGGGAGAAAATGTTAATAAAATTGGATTTTCCAGCCAGATTCTGTAGCATTGCATTGGCTATAGGACGCCAACAGCTTCCTTCTTCCACATTTAGGCAAGAAAGATAGCTCACCCAGATATAAGAAGAAAATGTTAATAAAATTGGATTTTCCATCCAGATTATATATCATTGCAATGGCTATAGCAGGTCAATACAATCTTTCCTCCTTATTTATGTAAGAAAGTTAGCTCACCTCGATATTATTCGAAAAAGTCAATAAATTTGTGTTTTCCGGCCATATTCTATTGCACTGCAGTGGCCATAGCACGCCAATACATTACTTCCTTCCTATTTGTG
>NW_016978885.1:0-646 GCF_001483705.2 Eufriesea mexicana | reverse complement strand
CCCGCGGCCCAATCTTGCAGGGCCTCTCCCCGAGCGTCTGTTCGCGGGGAACCCCACGCCGCGGAGTGGGCGTTGAAGTTCCCCAGGACCAGAAACGGATGAGCCTTGTGTCTACTAAGGAAACATCCGTGCTCGTCCAGGAACCTCTCGCACGGCGAGAGGCCGCGGATGGGGGAGACGTAGCAACCCACCACGACTACGTCGTTCCAGGAGACCGCCACGAATACCTCACCGCTGTGATGCAGCGTTGGTGCGGGTGTACGCCGTAGTCCCTTGGCGATGATCGCCACGGAGACGTCTCGATCCCCGAAGCACACGTCTTGATCGAGGATACCGTACGGCTCTGCGGTAACAGCCAATGCCGGACACCCAGCTCAATGAGCGTCTGCAGGAGCAGGTCCTGCGACGCCCTCGAGTGGTTAAGTTTGGCCTGGAGCACCGTGGACGACGTGAGAGTTAGGCCGTGTCCACGGCCTCCTCCTGGTTGAGCACCGTGGACGACGTGACAGTTAGGCCGTGTCCACGGCCTCCTCCTGGCCCCCCATCCTATGGGCCGGCTGCGGGCCCAGTGCTTTGCCGGTCGGCGGGCCCAACGCGGTAACGTTCGCGGAGTCGGAATTCGCGGACGCAGCTTTCGAATTGGCGC
>NW_016978884.1:0-700 GCF_001483705.2 Eufriesea mexicana | reverse complement strand
TTCTGTTGGCGTCCTATAGGCATTGCAATGCTGTAGAATCTGGAAGGAAAATACAAATTTATTTACGTTTTCGACTAATATCGTGGTGACCAAGCATCCTTGCATAAGTAACGGGGAAAGACACTTTTGGCGTCGCGCCATAGGCTTTGCATTGCTATGGACTCTGGCAGGGAAATTTAATTTTACTGACATTTTCGACTAATATCGTGGTGAGCCACCTTTCTTGCATAAATAAGGAGGAAGAATTCTATTGGCCTGCTATAGGCATTGCAGTGATATAGAATGTGGTTGGAAAATTCAAATTTATTGACATTTTCTACTAATATCAAGGCGAGCAACCTTTCTTTCATGAATAATGACGACGGATTCAATTGGCGTGCTATAGGCATTGCAATGCTGCAGAATATTGCTGGTAAATTCAATTTTACTTACATGTTCGACTGATATCGTGGTGATCTTGCTTCCTTGCATAGGTAAGGAGGAAAGATCCTTTTGGCGAGCTATAGCCATTGCAATGCAGTAGAATCTGGCTGGAAAATTCAATTTTATTGACATTTACGAATAATATCGTGGTGTGTTATCTTTATTGCATATATGAGGAGGAAAGAATCTATTGTCGTGCTATGGGGATTGCAATGCTATAGAATCTTCCTGGAAAATTCAATTTTATTGACATTTTCGACTGATATTGTGGTGAGTT
>NW_016978883.1:0-732 GCF_001483705.2 Eufriesea mexicana | reverse complement strand
ATTGATAAAAACTATAATATTGAACAATCCACTTGCTGATATTATACCAAGAATAATAGTACAAGAAAGTGAAGAAGTAAAAGACAGTTCAAAAACTGAAACAACAGCAGTAAAGTAAAAATCATATATGTTTGTAGAATTTAGTCCTGATAGTATTGTTGTTTGGTGAAAAATTTTGTTACAGAGATTTCAATCTTTTATCATTTATTGAAGAAGCAGAGGAAGATGAAGAATTAAATAAAATGTATAGTAGTAAGGACAATTCAGCTCTTAATCATTTAACGGATCCAAAATTAAGTTCACAACCAGCTGTTGAACCATCTGGACTTGCAAATAAAAAAAGGAAGGAAGGCTGCAGTAGCGATTGGGAAAGTGACGACGAGAAGTCAAACTCATGGAGAATTAGAAGTTGTAAAGAAGCAGAAAGAGTTAGTTTATTATTTGCATCATAACTATGTTATAGAAAGTAGGAATTTTTATTGACTGCTTCTTATATTTATATTTTCAGAGCAATGAAGAAAAGGATTAAAGATGCATTGAGAGATACAAAAAAGGAACCGAAGAAAGAAGAAAATTATAAAATAGATGATTTTGAAGATGATAAGGGTATAAAGGAGAATGAATAGGGAATGAAAAGCTCTTTATGAGGTTTATCAGAAGAGAAAGCCAAGGAGATGCACGATAAGAGATATCAAGAATTATTAGGATAACTCATGTATTCGAATAGAATCA
>NW_016978882.1:0-1001 GCF_001483705.2 Eufriesea mexicana | reverse complement strand
ATATTCCACTTGGCTCTGGAGAGGCTAGAAATAGTGGTCGAGGCACGTCAGGATTTGTTGTGTAACGTTTGGTTATGTTACGTTTGGCTGGTGTAGGATGCGATGTCTTCGACTTTTGCTCTATACACTGTTATTCGTTGGATGTCAGCGATCTACAGTCTTCCGGTGCGTTCTGCTTGGCACAAAGAAGGCCAGCAATAGTCGTCTCTGCAAGTCATATTCGGCTGTGTTGCGTTTGGTTATGTTACGATTTGTTACGTTAGGAAGGTACGGCATTAACTTTTGTGCTATGCACCGCTTTTCGGTGGAATTCTGCGCTCTACAGTGCTCTAATATGTTCTGCATTGCTCTGTGTAGGTCAGCAGTAACGGTCTAGACAAGTTAGGTTGAGCTATGTTGCGTTGTGTTATGTTACATTTGGATGAGCTCGGCTGGGGTATCTTTGACATTTGTGGTATACACTGCGATTAGGCAGATTTCGGCGGTCTGCTGTAATATAGTACTCTCTGCCATGCTCTGGGTAGGCCAGAAATGGCAGCCGCGGCGCACTAGGTTTGGATATTCTACGCTTGGTTAGGTCGGTTTACGACAGGCTAGGTCAGGATGTCTTTGACTTTTGTTCTGGACTCTGCTATTCGGTAGATTTTTACCATCTATGTTGCCCTTCTATGCTGTGCTCGACACAGGGGAGGCCAGTAATAGTGGTCTCGGTGCGCTAGGCTGTGTTATGCTACGTTTGGATTGGCTATGGCAGCCTTGGTTAGGTCTGGATAGCCTTGTCTTCGCGCTATACACTGCGGTTCTGTGGATCCCTGGGCTTTACACTCCTTTAATATGCCCTGCCTGCGTTTGGGAAGGGCAGCAATAGGGTTCACGGTACGATATGTTGATTTACGCTACGTTTGCTTATGTCGCGATTGGCTAGGTTAGGAGACGATAGCTCTGACCTTTGTGCTGTACACCGTAACCTGTTGGATTTCTGCGATCTACTGCGCTCTATT
>NW_016978881.1:0-1389 GCF_001483705.2 Eufriesea mexicana | reverse complement strand
GCATAGTAGACCGAAGAAGTCCATCGTATATCAGCGTATACCACGAAAGTCAAATCTATCCGTACCTGACCCCAACTAGCATACCAAAGGCAAACGTATGCTATCTCAACATATCCTGCGTAGGACACTATGACTGGTCGCCCCTGAGCAGAGGACAGTATCGTATGCCAAAGTAGGACGCTGAAATCGACGGAATAGCAGTGTATAGCAAACACTAGATAAATTAACCTATCCCAACCATACATAGTCAAACCTATCCCAACCAAACGTTACGTAACTGAACATAACGTGCCGAGAGCACTACTCCTGGCGTTCACAGAGGCAAGCAGGATGCGATAGCGCACAGAAGAGCGCAGAGATCCAAAGAATAGGAGCGTACAGCACAAAAGTCAAAGCTGTCCTCTCATAACAGAACCAAATGTAACATAAGCATACACAACGTACCGCTGCCAAAAGAGGCGCGGCCAGTATTGATGGCCTGCACAGGCCAAAGCAGATTAGAGCAGAGCACAGTAGAGGGCAGGTATCCACCGGATGTGTATAGCGCGAAAGTCATATCTATCCGAAACAAATATAACCGAACCTAACCTAACCTACTGTAACACAACACAACCTAACGTGCCGAGACCACTATTACAGCCCCCAGAGCCAAGCTCAACATATTAGAGGAGAATAGAGCGCATAAACAAATAGAATGGCAGTGCATAGCACAATAGTCTAAGCTACCCTATCCTAACGCAACCAAACGTAACATAGCCGAACGTAGCATAGCTCTGCGTATCGTGCCGAGACCGCCATTGCTGGCCCCTCCAGAACAAAGCAGAAAATATTAGTTATCAGTGGTGCTCAAAAATCCACCGAATAGCAGTGGATAGCACAAAAGTCAAAGCCATTATAACGAAACCAGGAACAACCAAACCTAAGCAAACGTACAATAACTGGACCTAACAGGACTAGACCTCTATTGCTGGCCTCCAGAGAGCCAAGCAGGGCATATTAGAGCACAGTAGAGCGCAGAAGTCCACCGAACTGCAGTCTACACCGCGAAAGTCAAAGCAATCCCTACCTAACCCAAACTTACAGAACATAACCGAACGTCGAATATTTCAATCTAACGAGCCGAGACCACTACTGCTGACCTCTTCAGAGCGAAGCAAGATAAACAAGAGCAGAGGAAGGCGCATGAATCCGCTGCAATGATGTGCAAGGCACAAAGGTCAAAGTCATCCGAGCCAATCATATCCTAGCCTAACGTAACCAAACGTAACGTAACTAAACCCAACGTGCCGAGATAAGTATTCCTGTCGTCCGCAGGGACAAGCGGGATGCGATAGCGCGCAGAAGTGCGCAGAAGTCCATAGAAGAGCAGGGCGCAGCACAAAAACTCGA
>NW_016978880.1:0-387 GCF_001483705.2 Eufriesea mexicana | reverse complement strand
CTAACGCCTTCAATCCAATGGCAAGTACAGCCATCTACTTGCCAGAGGATAGGTCTATTCAATATCTATAATCTGTCATAGCTTGGAGAATAGGTCGCCTAACGACTTCAACCAATGGCAAGTACAGCCAGATACTTGCCAGGGAATAAGCTTATTCAAAATATATAATCTGTTATAGCTTGGTGAATAGATCGCCTAGCGCCGTCAATCCAATCTCAAGTACTGCCACCTACTTACCTGGTAATAGGTATATTCAAAATCTATAATCTGTCATAGCTCGGTGATTAGATCTCCTGACGCCTTCAATCCAATGGCAAGTATAGCCATCTACTTGCCAGGGGATATGTCTATTCAAAATCTGTAATCTGTCATAGCTTGGAGAATAGG
>NW_016978879.1:0-815 GCF_001483705.2 Eufriesea mexicana | reverse complement strand
ACATATCCAGCCACTCACATGCAAGCGCATCCCAACAATGAATAAAGAGCCGAGATCACTGTTGCTGGCCTGCCCAGGGCCAAGCAAAATGAGGTAGAGCACAGTGGATCACAGGAACCCTCGGAATAGCTGTGTTAATCACAAAAGTCGAAGTAGCCTATCCCAACCTAGCCAAGCGTAACATATCCAAACGTAACCTAACTCTACCTAACAGGACTAGACAAGCATGCTTACCTCCGCAGGAGCAAGCAGAGTGCACTAGAGTACGGTAGTGCGCTTAAATCCACCGCACTGCAATGAAAAGCACAAAAAACGAAGGTATCCTAGCATAACCTGACCTAACCAAACGTAGCGTAACTCAGCTGAGCGTGTCGCGACCACTGCTGCCGGACTACCCAGTGCCAAGGGGAATGTAGTAGAGAACAGTAGATCGCAGAACTACAACGAATATCAGTGCATGACACGGAAGTCAATGATGTCCTAATCAAACTTAACCTAACCTAACGTAACACAACGTAGCATAACTCAACCTAACGTGCCGAGAGCAGTATTCCAGGCGCACACAGTGACAAGCTGAGTGTGATAGCGCACAGAAGATCTCAGAAGTCCATTGAATGGCAGTGTGTAGCACAAATGTCAAATCCACTATAGCCATACTTTACGTAACCTAACATAACCAAACGAAACAGAACTCAGCGTAACGTTCCGCGATCGCTACTTCTCGCCTCCCCTGAGTAGAGCGGAGTATAGTTGAGCAATTTTGCGCGCAGAAATGCAACAAGTAGCAGCGCGTAGCACAAAAGTCGAGGACACCG
>NW_016978878.1:0-461 GCF_001483705.2 Eufriesea mexicana | reverse complement strand
CCCTTATTAATCGAGACACTTCTGCGACCTCGTTGTTACGAGACGATCCTTCTTTTGCGCAACCGCCATTGCGAAACCGCCTCGCTGTCGCGACTGGAGGCGTGATTAGATCTTGCTTGGAAGGATCTCCTGATTTCAACTATCTGCTCTCCATTTTGATCCTAATTTCACGAAAATAGTGTGTCTCTTGTACACTGTGTATTTCTAATCTATCAAAACTCTGCCAAAATTGATCCTCCATTCATCCTCCATCAGCGGAACCCAAGGAAATCAAGAAACCCTTGAGATGGAAGATAGAGATGGACGAAAATTTTCAGGAACTATCGACACCAACGCTCGTTATCTCTATGGATTATTCAATGACATATTCAACGAGGAAAATTGACACATTACTGAATGGTGTCAATGTGATCCGTAGTCTTATCGTCCTCAGCCACCATAAAAGAGATCACCGATGATAA
>NW_016978877.1:0-503 GCF_001483705.2 Eufriesea mexicana | reverse complement strand
ACGTCATTTTGGGTAACGTTACGTCCGCTACTGTTACGTTTGGTCAGGCTAGGACAGGATAGCAAGGACTTTTCTGCTTTGCACTGCTATTCGGTGGAATCCTGAGCTCTACATTTTAATATGCTCTGTTGGCGCTGGGGATGCCGGCAATAGTGATCTCTTCCCGTTAGGTTGGGTTATGTTTCGTTTGGTTAGGTTACGTATGGTTATGTTACGATGGGTTATTTTTGACTTTTATGCTATTCACTGCTGTTCGGTTGATTCCTGTGCTCCTCCTTGCTTTACTATACTCTGCTGTGCTCCGGGGAGGCCAGCAATGGCGGTGGCGGAAAGAGAGCGTGCGTTAGGTTACGTTTGGTTAGGTTTGGTTAAGCTTCGTCTGGTTATAATGGCATCGCCTTTTGAGTCATATACTGCTATTCGGTGGACTTCTTCGAACAAGATTGCTCTACTATACGCTACTCGACTCCCTGGAGGATAGCAATGGTGGCTGTGGCGCGATA
>NW_016978876.1:0-1792 GCF_001483705.2 Eufriesea mexicana | reverse complement strand
TTGACATTTTCGACTAATATCGTGGTGAGTAAACCTTCTCGCATAAATAAGGAGGAAAGATACTATTCGCGTGTTATTGGCATTGCAATGCTATAGAATCTGGCTGGAAAGACCAATTTTAGTGACATTTTCGTCTTACACCTTGGTGAGCTAACTTTCTTGCATAAATAGGGAGGAAAGATGCTATAGGCGTGCTATAGCCTACGCAATGCAATAGAATCTGGATGGAAAGTTCAATTTTATTGACAGTTTCGACTAATATCGTGGTAAGCTATCTTTCTTTCCGAAATTGGGTAGATTCTATTGGCGTGCTATAGACATTGCAATGTTATAGAATGTGGTTGGAAAATTCAATTTTACTGACATTTTCGACTAATATCCTGGAGAGTTAACTTTCTTGCATAAATAAGTGGGAAGGATCCAATTGGCGTGCTACAGCCGTCGCAATGCTATAGAATCTGTTTGGAAAGTTCAATTTTATTAACATTTTCGACTAACATCGTGGTAAGATTACTTTATTACATAAATAAGGATGAAGGATTCTACTGGCGTGCTGTAGCCTTCGCATTGCAACAGGATCTGGCTGGGGAGATCAATTTTGTTGCCATTTTCGACTAATATTGTGGAGAGCTACCTTTCTTGCATAAATAAGGAGTGATGGTTCTACAGGCGTGCTATAGCCAATACAATGATGTAGAATGTGTGCGGCAGATTCAATTTTATTGACATTTTCGGCTAATACCGTGGTGAGTAAACCTTCTCGCATAAAGAAGGAGGAAAGATTCTACAGACGTGCTATAGCATACGCAATGCTATAGAATCTGGCTGGAAAGTTCAATTTTATGGATAGTTTCGAATAATATCGAGGTAAGCTATCTTTTTGCATAAATAAGGAGGAGAGATTCTACTGGCGTGCTATAGTCATCGCAGTGCAATAGAATCGACCTGGAAAATTCAATTTTGTTGTCATTTCCGACTAATATCGTTGTGAGCTAACTTTCTTGCATAAACTAGGAAGAAAGATTCTATTGGCGAGCTATTGCCACTGCAATGCCTTAGAATCTGACTGGAAAATTCAATTTTACTGACCTTTTCGACTAATATCGTGGTGAGCTATCTTTCTTCCATATACAAGGAGGAGCGATCCCTTTGGCGTGCTGTAGCCATTGCAATGATGTTCAATGTGGTTGGAAAAACCAATTTTAATGACATTCTCGACTTACATCTTGGTGTGCCATGTTTTTTGCATAAATAAGGAGGAGAGATTCTCCTGGCGTGCTGTAGGCATCGCAATGCTATAGACTCGTCCTGGAAAATTCAATATTATTGTCATTTTCGACTAATATCGTGGTGAGTTATCTTTCTTGCATAAGTAAGGAACAGACATCCTTTTGGAGTGTTATAGCAATTGCAATGCCGTAGAATCTTGCAGGAAAATTCAATTTTATTCACATTTTTGACTCATATCGTGGAGTGCTAACTTTCTTGCATAAATAAGGAGGAAATATCCTATTGGCGTGCTATATGCTTTGCAATGCTATAGAATCTGGCAGGAAAGATCAATTTTATTAACAGTTTCCAATAATATCGAAGTGAGCTACCTTTCTTGCATAAATAAGGAGGAAATATCCTATTGGCGTGCTATATGCTTTGCAATGCTATAGAATCTGGCAGGAAAGATCAATTTTATTAACAGTTTCCAATAATATCGAAGTGAGCTACCTTTCTTGCCGAAATAAGCAGGGTAGATACTATTGGCGTGCTATAGACATTGCAATGCTATAGAATCTGA
>NW_016978875.1:282-580 GCF_001483705.2 Eufriesea mexicana | reverse complement strand
ATAGAATCTGGATGGTACATTCAATCTTATTGACATTTTAGGCTAATATTGTGGCGAGTTAACTTTCTCGCATGAATATGGAGGAAAGATTCCATTGGCGTGCTATAGGCTTTGCAATGCTATAGAATCTAGCTGGAAAGTTCAATATCATTGACAGTTTCGACTACTATCGTGGTGAGCTAACTTTCTTGCATAAATAAGGAGGAGGGATTCTACTGGCGTGCTATAAACGTTTCAATGCTATAGAATCGTCGTGGAAAATTCAATTTTACTGACATTTTCGACTAATTTCGTGGTG
>NW_016978875.1:0-240 GCF_001483705.2 Eufriesea mexicana | reverse complement strand
AGATCCGTTCGGAGTGCTATAGCCATTGCAATGCTGCGGACTCTGGCTGGAAAATTCAATTATATTGACATTTTCGACTAATATCGTGGTGAGTTAACTTTCTCGCAAAAATAAGGAGGAAAGATTGTATTGGCGTGCTATAGGTTTGCAATGCTATTGAATCTTGCTGGAAAGTTTAATATTATTGACAGTTTCGACTATTATCGTCCTGAGCTATCTTTCTTGCCTAAATGAGCAGGG
>NW_016978874.1:0-576 GCF_001483705.2 Eufriesea mexicana | reverse complement strand
AAATTCAACTTTATTGACACTTTCGAATAATATCGTGGTGAGCTGACTTTCTTCCATAAATACAGAGGAAAGATTCTATTGGCCAGCTACGGCCAGTGCAATTCTATTTATAGAATCTGGCTGGAAAATTCAATTTTATTGACATTTTCGACTAATATCGCGGTGAGCTAACTTTCTTGGATGAATATGGACGAAAGATTCTATTGGCGTGCTATAGCCATCCCAATTCTGTAGTATGTATATGGAAAATTCAATTTTATTGACATTTTCGACTAATCTCGTGGTGAGCTGTCATCCTTGCATAAATAAGGAGGAAAGATGCTATTGGCCAGATATAGCCATTGCAGTTCTATAGTATCTTTATTGAGAATTCAATTTTCTTGTCATTTTCGACTAATATCGTGGTGACCTAACTTTCTTCCATATGTAACGAGGAAAGATTCTACTGGCGAGATATAGCCATTGCAGTGCTACAGAATCTCGCTGGAAAATGTAATTTAATTGACATTTTCTACTAATATCGTGGTGAGCTGCCTTTCTGGCATATATAAAGAGGAAGAATTCTATTGGCGTGCT
>NW_016978873.1:0-2032 GCF_001483705.2 Eufriesea mexicana | reverse complement strand
GTCTACGGTATCCTAACATTACATGTTCTAACCTAACCTTGCGAAGCGTAGATTCACTCAAAACAACATGCCGCGGCCACAGCTGCTGGCCCCACATTGCCGTGCAGAATATAGCAGAGCACAGTAGGTGACTGAAATACACATAATAACGATGCATAGCACGAAAGTCAAAGCTATCCAAACCATTCTTAACCTAACCCAACGTAACCAAATACACCCCAAATCCACCTAACGTGCCACGACCACTATTGCTGCCCTCCGCAGAGTCCCGCATGGTATAGTAGAGCACAACAGAGCGCAGAAATCCAACGAGTAGAAGTTTATACCACAATAGTCAAAGCGATTCTTTCCTATCCTAACCAAACCCAACGTAGCCGAACGTAACCTAGCTCAAACAACCATGCCGGGACCACCATATCTGGCATCCACATATTCGAGCAGAGAATAGTATAGCTATGTAGGGCGCAGTAATCCAGCGAATAGCAATGAGCAGCGCTAACTATTTTTGTCCTGCCCAGGGACGAGCAGATTATAGTAGAGCAGAGTGGAGCGTAGATATCGATAGATCAGCCACGAATGGCACAGAAGTCAAAGAAACCCTTACCAAGCGTAACCAATCTAACCCAGCCATAGGTAACGTATCTCAACCTATCGTGACGAGACCACTATTACTGGCCTCCGCTCAGCAAAGTGGAACATGTTAGAGTACAATGGAGCGCAGGAAACCACCGAATAGCAGTGTATGGAACAAAAGTCTAAGTTATCCTCTCCTAATCTAGCCAAACGTGGCATAACCAAACGCAGCCTAACGCAAACTTACGTACCGATATTGCTGCCCTCCACAGAGACAAGCATAGCACATTAGTGGAGAGTAGAACGCAGACTTCTGTAGAAGCGCAGTGTATATCAGAAAAGTCATAGCTACACAAACCTAACCTAAACCATCAGAACATAGCCAAACGTAGCCTAACGGAACGAAACGTGACCCAACGTGACGTGCCGAGATCACTATTGCTGGCATTACCAGTGCAAAGCTGAAAATATTAGTGCACGGCAGAGCTCATAAATAAACCTAATAGCAGACTGTAGAACTAAAGTCAAGACTATCCCCTCGTAACCTATCCAACCGTAACATTACCGAACGTTACATAACTCGACCTAAGCTGTCGCGACAACTATTGCTGGCCTCGCTAGATGGAAGCAGAACACATTAGATAAGTGTAGAACCCAGAGATCGCATAGAATCGCTGTGTATATCAGAAATGTCAAAGCTACATAAGCTTAACCAAACCAAGGGAACATATTCAAGCATGCCCTAACTCAATCTAACGAACCGAAACAGCTATAGCTGCCCTCCCCAGAGCCAGGCAGGGCGTACTAGAGCACAATATAGCGCAGCGCTCCAGCGAATAGCAGTGCGCAGCATAAGAGTTGAATATGTCCTGACCAAACGTAGTCTAACCCAACCTAACCGTACTTAACCTGGCTGAACACAGCGTACCCAGATCACTATCGCTGACCTTCCCAGAGTAAAGACGAAAATATTAGAGCACTGTATGGCGCAGAAGACCACCTAATACCAGACTATATCTCTAATGTGAAAGCTATAATCCCCTAACCAAACCAACCGTAACATGACCAAACGTAACCTAACTCAACCCAACGTGCGGCGTCCACTATTACCGGCCTCCCCAGAGTCAAGCAGAACACATTAGTGGGGAGTAGAACGCAGGAATCCATGGAGTCACAGTGCACATCATAAAAGGCAAAGCCACCCGAACCTAACCCAGGCAAACGCAACACAGCCTAACATAGCCTAACCCAGCCTATTGTGTCCAGGCCGCTATTGCTGCCATTCCCAGAGACGAGCAGTGTGTACTAGAGCGCAGTAGAGCGCACAAATCGAACATATATAACTGTAAAGAGAGAAGGTTAAAGCTACCCTAACCAAAACTCGCGTATCGCAATGTAACCGAACATCAGCTGATTCAACCAAGCGTACCGAGACCACTATTTCTGGCCTCCCCAGAGC
>NW_016978872.1:0-527 GCF_001483705.2 Eufriesea mexicana | reverse complement strand
TCCTTCTTATTTATGTAAGAGAGTAAGCTCACCACGATATTAGTCGAAAATGTAAATAAAATTAATTTTGCAGCGAGATTCTATAGCATTGTAATGGCTATATCACGCCAACAACATCTACCCTCCTTATTTATGTAAGAGAGCTAGCTCACCACGATAAAAGTCGAAAATGTAAAAAAATAGAATTTTCCAGCCAGATTCTGTAGCATTGCAATGGCTAGAGTACGCCAATAGTATCTATCGTCCTTATTTATGCAAGAAAGCTAGGTCACCACGATATTAGTCGAAAATGTAAATAAAATTAATTTTGCAGCGAGATTCTATAGCATTGTAATGGCTATATCACGCCAACAACATCTACCCTCCTTATTTATGTAAGAGAGCTAGCTCACCACGATAAAAGTCGAAAATGTAAAAAAACAGAATTTTCCAGCCAGATTCTGTAGCATTGCAATGGCTAGAGTACGCCAATAGTATCTATCGTCCTTATTTATGCAAGAAAGCTAGGTCACCACGATATTAGTCGA
>NW_016978871.1:0-2189 GCF_001483705.2 Eufriesea mexicana | reverse complement strand
TTGCCATCCGCACTTCCAACCGTCGATGCATCCATCGATCCACGCATCCGTTTATCCACACATCCTTCCACCCACACTTCAGCCCATTCACCCATCCATTCGTCCACCCACACATTCATACATCCACGCATCCGTACATCCATACATTCGCACATGCATACATCTATGCATCCATACATTCAAACATATCTACATCAATACATTCATACATCCATATGTCCATGCATTCATACCTCCACCTTTCGATACATCCATCCATGCATACGTACCAACATACATACATCCATACATCCATAGATACGGACATCCGTCCATCCATAGCTCAAAGCATCCATACATCCATACATACATCCATTCATACATCCATACATCCATCCATCCACACTTCAACCCATCCATACATCTATCGGTCCATACACCCTTCCATCCATACAGCCGTTCACCAATCCATCCATTCATCTATACATCCATACACATATCAGTACACATATATCCATACATACACTCATACATTCATTCATGCATACTTTCATACATACATACATAAAAACGTCCTTACATACATCCATGCATTCTTCCATACAAACATCCGCACATGCTTCCATCCATACATACATACATACATCCATTCATACATTCATACATACACCCACACGTACATCCATCCATACGTCCTTACATACATCCATACATACATCCATACATACACCCATGCATACATCCATCCAACCGTAGATCCATCCATTCATAGATTCATACATCCATACATTCGTCCATCCGCACATCCATCCATCCATACATCCATCCAACATTCCACCCATCCATCCATGCATCCATACATATATACATCCATACATCCACACATCCGAGCATCCATACATTCGTACATCAGTACATCCATACATCCACCCATCCATACATCAATCCATCCATACATCCATACATATATACATCCATCCACTCCTACATCCATACATCCACAGATACTTACATCCATCCACCCATACTCCGATCCATCCATACATACATACATCCAAACATCCATAAATCCGTCCATCCACCCATACATACATCCATACATACATCCATACATCCATTCATCCATCCATCTTTCCATACAACCATCCAACCATACATCAACCCATCGAATCATCCATCGAACCATACATCCATCCATACATACAAGCAACCATCCATACACTCATCGATCCATACATATATCCATCCATACATCCACCCATCCATACATTCATACATCGACACATCCATAAATCCATCCATCCAACCATACATACATCCATACATACATCCATACATACATCCATACATTCATCCATCCATACATACATCCACTCGTACATCCATCCATCCATACATCCATACATATATAGGTACATACATCCATACATCCGTACATCCATACATTCGTTCATACATCCATACATGCATACATCCATACATCCATACGTACATCTATACATACATCCATACATGCATCCATCCATACATCCATACATCCATCCATAAGTCCATTCATCCACCCATCAATAAATCCATCCAACCATAGATCCATCCATCCATACATTAAAACATCAATGCATCTGTCCATCCGCACATCCATCCATCCATACGTCCACCCTCAGATACATTCATCCATCCATACATCCACCAATCCATACGTCCATCCATCCATACATCTATCCATCCATACATCAATCCACCAACCCATCCATCCATCCACACATCCATACATACACCAATACATCCATCCATCCATCCATACATCCATGCACCCGTACATACATAAATTCGTTCATCCATACGTCTTTACATCAATACATCCATCCATCCATACATCTGTCCATCCAAACATCCATACATTCATGCATGCATACATCCATAAATCCATCCATCCATACCTCCATCCATCCATACATCCATCAATCCATACATCCATTCATATATACATCCATCCATCCGTACATCCATACATACATACATACAACCTAACAGTCAAGCGCCCATACACCTGTATATCAATACACTCATCCATCCATATATCCTGCCATCCACTCGTACATCCACCCACACATCCATCCATACATGCACCCATACATCCATAAATCCATACATCCATACATCCGTACATCCATACATATATACATCCATACATTAATACATCCGTACAT
>NW_016978870.1:0-543 GCF_001483705.2 Eufriesea mexicana | reverse complement strand
TGGCAAGTAGATGGCTGTACATGCCATTGGATTGAAGGCGTTAGACGATCTCTTCATCAAGCTATAACAGGTTATAGACTTTGAAGAGACCAATTCTCTAGCAAGTAGATGGCTGTTCTTGCCACTGGTTGAAGGCGATAGGCGACCTATGCACCAAGCTATAACAGATTATAGATTTTGAATGGACTTATTACCAGGCAAGTAGGTGGCAGTACTTGAGATTGGATTGACGGCGTGAGGCGATCTGTTCATCAAGCTATAACAGATTATAGATTTTGAATGGACTTATTACCAGGCAAGTAGGTGGCAGTACTTGAGATTGGATTGACGGCGTGAGGCGATCTGTTCATCAAGCTATAACAGATTATAGATTTTGAATGGACTTATTACCAGGCAAGTAGGTGGCAGTACTTGAGATTGGATTGACGGCGTGAGGCGATCTGTTCATCAAGCTATAACAGATTATAGATTTTGAATAATCTTATTCCCCCTCAAGTATCTGGCTGTACTTGCGATTGGTTGAAGACGTTAGGCGACCTATTT
>NW_016978869.1:0-296 GCF_001483705.2 Eufriesea mexicana | reverse complement strand
TTGACTTTTGTGCTATTCACTGGTATTCAGAGGATGTCCGCGCTCTACATTGCTCTACTATATCGCGCTAGACTCAGGGCATGCGAGCAATTGAGGTCGGGGCGCGTTAGGTAGTGTTACGTATGATTGGTCAGGTTAGGTTACACTAAGTTTGGTTAGGATTACTTTGACTTTCGTGCTTTACACTGCTTTTCGGTGGCCTTCTGTGAACTACAGTGCCCTGCAACATTGTACTTGGCTCCGGGGACGCCAGCAGCAGCGACCGCGGCACGTTATGTTGGGTCAGGCTACGCTTG
>NW_016978868.1:0-591 GCF_001483705.2 Eufriesea mexicana | reverse complement strand
GGTTGTGGTATGCTAAGTTTTGCCAGGATAGCTTCAACTTTAGTGGTTTACACTGCTATTCGATGGATTTCTACGCCCTACTGGGCTCTGGTACGTCCTGCTTGGCTCTGCGGTGTGCAGCAATAGCGGTTTCGCAAAGATAGGTTGAGTTAGGCTATGTTTGGCAATGTTCTGTTGTTTTGAGATAGCTTTGGGTTGCTTCGACTCTCCTGACGTGCACTGCGACCTTGTAGGTTAGGTTTGGTTTGGTTAGGCTAGGATAGGTTAGGTTAGGCTATGTTTGGGTATGTTCTGTTCCTTTGGGTTAGGTTCGCGTGGCTTAGTGTTTCATACATACACTGCGATTCTATGGACTTCTGCGATTAGTTGTCGCGGCGCGTTATGTTGTGTTACGTTTGGCAGTGTTAGGATTGGTTCGGTTACGATCGGTTGCTTTGACCTTTGCGCTGTACACTGCTATTAGGTGGATTACTCCGCTATACTGCACACTAATATTCCCTGTTTTGCTCAGGGGGAGGGGCAGATATGGTGGCCGAGGCACATTATGTTGAGTTAGGTAACGTTTGGTTAGGTTAGGTTAGGCTTGGTTTG
>NW_016978867.1:0-801 GCF_001483705.2 Eufriesea mexicana | reverse complement strand
AGATGCTTTTTGAGTGCTATAGCCATTGCGATGATATAGATTGTGGCTGGAAAATACAATTTCGTTGACATTTTCTTCAAATATCGTGGTGAGCAAACTTTCATGCATAAACACGAAGGAAGGACTCTATTGGCAAGCTGTAGCCATTGCAATGCTTTAGAATGTGTCTGGAAAGTTCAGTTTTATTTACGTTTTCGACGAATATAGTGGTGAGCTAACTTTCTTGCATAAATAAGGAGTACAGATGCTTTTTGCGTTTTGCGTGCAATAGCCATTGCATTGATACAGATTTTGGCTGGAAAATACAATTTTGTTGACATTTTCGACTAGTATCGTGGTGATCTAACTTCCTTGCGTAAGTAAGCAGGATAGATCCTCTTGGCGTGCTATAGCAATTGCAATGCTGTAGAACATGTCTAGAAATTTAAATTTTATTGACATTTGCGAATAATATCGTGGTGAGTTAACTTCCTTGCATAGCTAAGTACGAACGATTCTATTGGCGTGCTGTAGGCATTGCATGCTATAGAATCCTCCTGGAAAATAAAATTTTATTGATATTATCGTCTAATATCGTGGTGACCTAACTTCCTTGCATTAGTAAGGGGGAAGGAGACTATTGGCGTGCTATAGCCTTTGCAATGATATAGAATGTGGTCGGAAAATTCAAATTTATTCAAATTTTCGACTAATATCGTGGTGAGCCAACTTCCTAGCGTAAGTAAGGAGGAAAGATACTTTTGAGAGCTACAGCCATTGCAATGATATAGACTGTGGCTGGAAAATACAATTTTGTTGACA
>NW_016978866.1:0-603 GCF_001483705.2 Eufriesea mexicana | reverse complement strand
ACCTATTCTCCGGAAAATAGATGGCTGTACTTGCCTTTAGATTGAAGGCGTAAAGCGATCTACTCACCAAGCTATAACACATTATAGATTTTGAATGGACATATTTTCTGGCAAGTAGATGTCTGTACTTGCGATTGGATTGGTGGCGGTAGGCGAACTACTCACCAAGCTATAACTGATTATAGATTTTGAATAGATATATCATCTGGCATGTGGATGGCTGTACTTCACATTGGATTGAAGGCGTTAGGCGATCTATTCACCAAGCTGTAGGAGGTTATAGATTTTGATTTCTCTGGCAAGTAGATGGCTGTACATGCCATTGGTTGCAGACGTTAGGCGACCTACTAACCAAGCTATAACAGATTATAGATTTTGAATGGACCTATTCTCTGCCAAGCAGATGGCTGTACTTGCCATTGGATCGAAGGCATTAGGCGATGTATTCACCAAGTTATAACAGATTATAGATCTTGAATAGGCCTATTCTCTGGCAAGTAGACGGCTCAACCTGCCATTGGATTGACGGCTTTCGGCGACCTATTCACCAAGCTATAACAGGTTACATGTTTTGAATAGACCTATTCTCTGGCAAGTAGATGG
>NW_016978865.1:0-538 GCF_001483705.2 Eufriesea mexicana | reverse complement strand
ATGTATCCATCGTGGGCGTCGAAAATGGGCAAAAATCGGATGGGTTAAAAAAAATGGATTTTTGAAGCCCATCTTTTAGAGCATTCCCTGACGAGTTTTTTGACTTATAAAACGTTTAAAAAAGTCGAAGGGTAGACCGGCCACGCGTTTCCAAATAATGCAAAATCGACTCGTAGATCCTCAGAGTTTGACGGCTGAAAAAAGGCAGTTCCCGTGGTCCGATTTTTTAGATTTTTTAGCCACACGTAGCTTGAAGCCTAAAGAAAGTAAAAAAGCTAAAAAATCCGCATTCGAAAATGTGGTCAAAATCGGTGATGTATCCACCGTGGGCGTCGAAAATAGGCAAAAATCGGATGGGTTAAAAAAAATGGATTTTTTAAGCCCATTTTTTAGAGCATTCCCTGGCGAGTTTTTTGACGTACAAAACGTTTAAAAAAGTCGAGGGGTAGACGGGCCACGCGTTTCCAAAGTCTGTAAATCGATTCGTAGATCCTCGGAGTTTGACTGCTGAAAAGAGGCTGTTTCCGTGGTCCGATTT
>NW_016978864.1:0-535 GCF_001483705.2 Eufriesea mexicana | reverse complement strand
AGAATGTTACCTCACCACGATATTAGCCGAAAATGTAAATAGAATTGGACCTTCCAACCACACGCTATATCATTGCAATGTCTATTGCACGCCAATATAATCTACCCTTCTTATTTACGCAAGAAAGGCAGCTCACCTCGATAATAGTCGAAACTGTCAATAATATTGAGCTTTCCAGCACGATTCTAAAGCATTGCGAAGCCTATAGCACGCCAATAGAATATTTCCTCATTATTTATGCGACGAAGATAACTCACCACGTTATTAGCCCTGCCCAAAATGTCAATAAAATTGAATTTTCCAACCAGATTCTATAGCATTGCGAAGACTATAGCAAGCCAATAGAATCATTCACCCTTATTTATGCGAGAATGTCATCTCACCACGATATTAGCCGAAAATGTCAATGAAATTGAATTTTCCAACCACACTCTATATCTTTGCAATGTCTACAGTACGCCAATAGAATCTACCCTGCTTATTTATGCAAGAAAGGCAGCTCACCACGATATTAGTCAAAAATGTCAATAAAATT
>NW_016978863.1:0-1570 GCF_001483705.2 Eufriesea mexicana | reverse complement strand
ATGTCTGGATCGATGAGTGTATGAATGGGTGCTCGTATGGATGGATGGATGTATAGTTCGATGGATGTATGGATGGTTGGATGTATGGATGGACGGGTGTATGGAAAGATGGATGTATGGATGGATGGATGTGTGGATGAATGGTGGTGTGGAAGGATGGATGTATGTATGGATTGACGTATGTTTCGACGGATGTACGGAAGTATGGATTTATGGATGTGTGGATGAATGAATGTATGGATGGATGGATGTATGGGTGGATATATGTATGGATCGATGGATATATGGATGGGTGGATGTATGGCTGGATGGATGTATGGAAAGATGGCTGTATGGATGGATGGATGTATGTATTGATGTCCGTATGGATGGATGGACGTATGGATTTATTGAGGTATGGATGGTCGGATGTATGTATGAATGTATGTATGAATGTATGTATGGTTGTATGGATGTATGGATTGATGGATTTATGGATGTGTGAATGTATTAATGTACGGATGGGTGGATGGATGCATGGATGAGCGGATGTATGGATGGATTGAGGTATGGATGGATGGATGTATGTATGGATGGATGTATGGATGTATGGATGTATGGATGTATGGATGTGTGCATGAATGGATTTATGGATGGGTGTATGTATGGATGTATGTACGGATCTGTGTATATTTGTATGTATGCATGTAAGGATGTATGGATGTATGGATGTATGGATGTATGTACGTGTGAATTTAAGAATGTATGGATGTACGGATGTATGGATGTATAGATCTATATATGTCTGGATGTATGGATGGCTGTATGTATGAGTGGATGTATGAATGGATAGATGGATGTATGGATGTATGTGTGGATGTATGAATGGATGTATGTATGGTTGTATGGATGTAAGAATGTATGGATGTATGCATGTATGAATGTATATATGTATGGATGTATGGATTTAAGGATGTATGGGTGTGTGGACGGATGGATGTATGGATGGTTGTATGTGTGGATGGCAGGATATATGGATGGATGGATGTATTGATGTACATGTGTATGGATGCATGAATGTATGATTATGTGGATGTATGTATGTATGGATGTATGTATGTGGGGATGTATGGATGGATGGATGTATCGAACGGTAGACGTACGTATGGAAGGATTTATGGTTGTATGGCTGTGTGGATGTATGGATGTATCGATGGATTGATGTATGGGGGGATAGATGTATGTATCAATGGATGTATGGATGGGTGGTGGTGTGGCAGGGTGGATGTACGTATGAATGCATGTCCGGAAGAATGATTGTGTGGAAGGATTGAGGTATGGATGTATGGATGGATGTATGGATGGATGTATGAATGTATGAATTGATGGATTTATATATGTATGGATTTATGGATTGATGGATGTATGGTTGGATGGAGGAGTTGATGGATGTACTTATGGATGTATGAATGAGCGAATGTATGGACGTACGGATGTGTAGATGTATGGATGTATATATATATGGATGTATGGATGGATGGATGTGTGAGTAGAGGGATGTATGGATGGACGGATGTTCGTACGTAAGGAT
>NW_016978862.1:0-286 GCF_001483705.2 Eufriesea mexicana | reverse complement strand
TAGGCCTATTCGAAATCTATAACCTGTTATAACACGGTGAATAGATCGCTTAACGCCTTCAATCCAATGGCAAGTACTGCCATCTACTTGCCATAGAATAGGTCTATTCAAAATCTATAACTTGTTATAGCTTGGTGTGCATATCGCCGAACGCCTTCAAACCAATGGCAAGTACATCCATCTACTTGCCGGAGAATAGGTCTATTCAAAATCTATAAACTGTTATAGCTTGGTTAATAGAACGCTTAACGCCTTCAATCTGATGGCAGGTACGGCCATCTACTTG
>NW_016978861.1:0-2121 GCF_001483705.2 Eufriesea mexicana | reverse complement strand
TATTGACATTCTCACATAATATCGTGTTGAGCCAACTTTCTTGTATAAATAAGGAGGAAATATCCTATTGGCCTGAAATAGCCGTCGCAATGCTATAGAATCTGGCTGGAAGATTCAATTTTATTGACATTGTGTTATTGACATTGTCGACAAATATCAGGGTGAGCTAACTTTTTTGCATAAATAAGGAAGAAAGATTCTTTTGGCGTGCTATAGCCATTGCAATGCTAAAGAATCTGCATGGAAAATTATATTGTATGGACATTTCGGCTAATGTCGTGGTGAGCTAACTTTCTATCCAAAATAAAGAGGAAAGATTCTATTATCGTGCTATTTCCATTGCAGTGCCACAGAATGTGGCTGGAACATTAAATTTTATTGACATTTTCGGCTAATATCGCGGTGAGCAGTCCTCCTCGCATAAATAAGGAGGAAAGATTCTTTTGGAATGCTTTGGGCATTGTAGCGCTATAGAATCTGCAGGGAAAATCAAATTTTATAGACATTTTCTTCTAATATCGTGGTGAGCTAACCTTCTTACATAAATATGGAGGAAAGATTCTGTTGGCGTGCCTTAGTATCTGGCTGCAAAATATATAGTTATATAGACAGTTTTGACTAAAGTCTGGTTGAGATAACATTCTTGCATAAATAAGGAGGAGCGATTCTATTCGCGTGCTATAGCCATTGCAATGCCATATAATCGAGATGGAAAATCCAATTTCATTGACATTTCCTTCTACTCTCGTGGTAAGATAACATTTTTGCATAAATAAGGAGGAAATATTCTTTTTTCGCGCTATACCCGTTGCAGTGCAACAGAATCTGGCTGGAAAACACAATTTTATTGACTTTTTCCGCTAATATCGCGGTGAGCTACCCTCCTTGCATGAATTAGGAGGAGAGCTTCTTTTCGCGAGCCATGGCCATTGCAATGCCGTATAATCTGGCTGGAACATCAAATTTTATTAACATTTTCTTCTAATACCTTGGTGTGCTAACTTTCTTGCCTAAATAAGGAAGGAAGAAATTATTGGCGTCCTATAGCCATTGCAATGCTATAGAATCTGGCTGGAAAATCCAAATTTATTGACATTTTCGGCTAATATTGCGGTGAGCTAACTTTTTTGCATAAATAAGGAGGAAAGATTACATTGGCGTGCAATAGCAGTTGCAATGCTATAGAATCTGGCTGGAAGATTCAATTTTATTGAGATTGTCGTCAAATATCGGGGTGAGCTATATTTTTTGAACAAATAAGGAGCAAGGATTCTATTGGCGTGCTATCGCAATAGCAATGCTATACAATCATGCTGGAAAATTAAATTTTATTGACATTTACGACTAATATTGTGGTGAGCTAACTTTCATGCATTAACAAGGAGGAAGAATACTGTAGCCGTGCTATTGCCATTGCAATGCTTTATAATCTGCCTGGAAAATTCAATTTTATTGACATTTTCGTACAATATCGTGGTGAGCTAACTTTCTTGCATAAAGAAGGTGGGAAGATTCCATTGGCGTGCTATAGCCATTGCAATGCAATAGAATCTGCATGGAAAATTATATTTTATTGTCATTTCGGCATATGTCGTGGTGATGTAACTTTCTTGCTTGAATAAGTAGGAAAGATTCAATTGTCGTGCTATTTCCATTGCAATGCTACAGAATCTGGATGGAAAATTTAAGTTTATTGACATTTTCGTCTAATATCGCGGTGCGCTGACTTGCTTGCATAAATAAGGAGGAAAGATTCCATTGGCCAGCAATGGCCATTGCAGCGAAATAGAATCTGGCTGGAAAATCCAATTTTTTTGACATTTCAGCATAATATCGTGTTGAGCTCACTTTCCTGCATAAATAAGGAGGAAAGATTCTATTGGCTGCTATAGCAATTGCAATGCCACAGAATCTGGCTGGAAGATACAATTTTATTGACGTTGTCGTCAAATATCGGGGTGTGCTCCCTTTTTTGCATAAATAAGGAGCAAAGATTCCATTGGCGAGCTATAGCAATTGCAATGCTATAGAATCATGCTGCAAAATTAAATTTTTTTGACATTTACAACTAATACTGTATTGAGCTAACTTTCTTGCATTAAGAAGGAGGAAGGATACTGT
>NW_016978860.1:0-532 GCF_001483705.2 Eufriesea mexicana | reverse complement strand
TGGGCGCCAATAGAATCTTTGCTCCATATTTATGCAAGGAAGTCGGCTCACAATGATATTAGTTGAGAATGTAAATAAAATTGTATTTTCGAGCCAGATTCTATAGCATTGCAATGGCTGTAGCTCGCCAGTACAATCTTTCCTCCTTACATGAGCAAGAAAGTTAGGTCACCACGATATTTGTCGATAATGTCGGTAAGAATAAATATTCCAGCCATATTCTACAGAATTGCAATGGCTATAGCGCGCCATTAGTATCTTTCCTCCTTATTTATGCAAGATGGTTACCACCCTACGATATTAGTCGAAATTGACATTAAAATTGAATTTTCGAGGCAGATTCCACAGCACTGCAGTGCCTATAGCGTTGGCTATAGCACGCCAATAGAATCCTTCCCCCTTATTTATGCAACAAAGACAGCTCACCCAGATATTAGCCGAAAAAATGTCAATAAAATTAAATATTCCTGGCAGGTTCTATAGCACTGCAATGGCTGTAGCACGCCAATCTATTCTTTCCTCCTCATTTATG
>NW_016978859.1:0-613 GCF_001483705.2 Eufriesea mexicana | reverse complement strand
ATTTTCACTCCCGTCGCTTCACTTCGTACGTAAAACGTCAAAATCGAAGAGAAACTGTCAAAACTATTAGCAAACCGCCTTTTCAAAGAAATTTTAACTAAATATTCTAATCCACAATCGGAATCCAAAATCAATAATCGATAATAGAAAACTGCGTAGTATGTTTAAACTGCGTAATATGTTTATACGATTTTCACTCCTGTCGCTTCACTTCGCACGTAAACCGTCAAAATCGAAGAGAAACTGTCAAAACTACTAGAAAACCGCCTTTTTAAACAAATTTCAAATAAATATCCTAATCCACAATCGGAATCCAAAATCTATAATCGATAATAGGAAACTGCGTAGTATGTTTATACGATTTTCACTCCCGTCGCTTCACTTCGCACGTAGACCGTCAAAATCGGGGAGAAACTGTGAAAACTATTAGCAAATCGCCTTTTCAAAGAAATTTCAAGTAAATATTCTAATCCACAATCGGAATCCAAAATCTATAATCGATAATAGGAAACTGCGTAATATGTTTATACGATTTTCACTCCTGTCGCTTCACTTCGCACGTAAACCGTCAAAATCGAAGAGAAACTGTCAAAACTACTAGAAAACCGCCTTT
>NW_016978858.1:0-1153 GCF_001483705.2 Eufriesea mexicana | reverse complement strand
ATGCAAGAAAGAGAGCTCACCTCGATATTAGTCGAAACTGTCAATAAAACTGAACTTTCCAGAGAGAATCCAGAGCATTGCAATGGCTATAGTACGCCAAGAGAATCTTTCCTCCTTATTAATGCCAGAAAGACAACTCACCACGTTATTAGCCGAAAATGTCAATATAATTGAACTTTTCAGCCTGATTCTATAGCATTGCAATGTCTATAGCACGCCAAGAGAATCTACCCTGCTCATCTAGGCAAGAAAGATAGCTCACCACGATAATAGTCGAAAATGTCAATAAAATTGAATTCTCCAGCCAGATTCTACAGCACTTGAGCGGCTATAGCATGCAAATATAATCTTTCCTCCTTATTTATGCAAGAAAGGTAGCTCACCACGATATTAGTCGAAAATGTCAGTAAAACTGAATTTTCCAGGGAGATTCTATAGCATTGCGAAGGCTATAGCAAGAAAATAGAATCGTTCATCCTTATTTATGCAAGAAAATTAGCTCACTACGATATTAATCGAAAATGTCAATAAAATTGAATTTCCCAAACACATTCTATATCATTGCAATGTCTATAGCATGCCAATAGATTCCAAACCCTCTATTTTTGCTAGAAAGAAAGCTCACCTCTATATTAGTCCAAACTGTCAATAAAATTGAACTTTCCAGACAGAATCCAGAGCATTGCAATGGCTATAGCACGACAATAGAATCTTAACTCCTTATTTATGCAACATAGACAGATAACCACGACATTAGTCGAAACTGTCAATAAAATTGAACTTTCCAAACAGATTCCAGTGCATTTCAATGGCTATAGTACGCCAATAGAATATTTCCTCCTTATTAATGCGAGAAAGATAACTCACCACGTTATTAGCCGAAGATGTCAATATAATTGAATTTTCCAAACAGATACTACTTTCCGGCGAGATTCTATGGCATTGCAATAATTATAGCTTGCCATTATAATCTTTCCTCCTTGTTAATGCAAGAAAGTTAGCTTACCACGATATTAGTCGGTAATGTCAATAACATTGAACTTTCCTGCCAGATTCTATAGCATTGCAATTGTAATAGCTTGCCAATATGATATTTCCTCCTTCTTTATGCAAGAGAGTTACCTCACTAAGATATTAGTCGAAAATGTCAATA
>NW_016978857.1:0-1874 GCF_001483705.2 Eufriesea mexicana | reverse complement strand
TACATACACCCATACATACATCCATCCACCATTCCATCAATCCATCATTACATCCATACATACATCGGCACATACATCCATCCATTCGTACATGCAGACATATGTATTTCCATACATCCATATATCCGTACATCCATACATTCGTTCATCCATACATCCATACACCCACACCTCCGTACATCCATCCATACAACCATTCATCCATACATCCATCCATCCGTACCTCATTCGATATATACATCAACCCGCCCATCCGTCCATACATCCATGCATCCGTACATCCGTCCATCCATACCTCAATCCATCCATACATCCATCCATCCATACAACCACTCATCCATACATAAATCCATGCATACGTCCAACTTTGTTCACATCCATCCATCCATACATCCAGCCATCCATACAACCATCGAAACATACATCCATCGATCCATACATGCACTCATCCATACATCCATCCATCCATACAACCATCCGTCCTTCCATCCATGCATCCATACACACATCAGCACACAGATCCAAACATACACGCATACATTCGCTTCATGCGCACATCCACACATCCATACACACACCCATACACACATCCATACATACAACCATCCATACATGCATACATATATCCATACATACATCCGTACGTACGTACATACATACATCCACCCATAAATCCATACATACATCCATACACACACCCATCCATATATCCATAGATATATACATACATACACCCGTACATACATCCATACATGCATAAATCCATTCATGCACTCATCCATACATCCATCCATCCATACAACCATCCGTCCTTCCATCCATGCATCCATACACACATCAGCACACAGATCCAAACATACACGCATACATTCGCCCATACATACATCCATACATAGATTCTAACATACATCCATACATACATCCATACATACATCCATACACACACCCATCCATACATCCATAGATATATCCATACACACATCCATACATACATCCATACATCCATACATCCACCATCCATATATTCACAAATTCATCCATTCGTACTTCCATTCATCGACACCTCCATCCATCCATACATCCATAGATATATACTTACAAACATCCATACATACATCCGTTCTTCCGTCCATCCACCCATCCCTTCATCCACCCACATATCCATATATCCATGCATCCGTACATCCATACATGCGTACATCAATAAATCCATACATACATAACTCAGATACATCCATACATTCAAACATCCATTCATACATACATCCACACATTCACACAACCACCCACCCATTCATGCATCCATCGATACATCCATTCACACACACACACACACATCCATAATTCCATCCACCCGTACACTCAACCATCCATTAATACATCCATGCATACATCCATACATACATCCATACATACATCAATACATACATCCATACATACTCCCATACATACATCCACACATACATGCATACATACACCCATACATACATCCACACATACATACACACGTCCTTACAACCGTCCATCCATACCACAATCCTTCCATACATACAACCATACATACAGCCACCCACCAATACATGCATGCATCCACCCATCCATCCTTCCATACGTCCATCCATCCGTATATCCGCCCATCCATACACCCTCCCATTCATACAACCATCGATCCACAAATCTATCCATTCATACACACATCCATGTATACATCCATATATCCACACGTTCATAAACATATAAACACGTACATTCGTACTTCCATCATTCGATACATCCATCCATCTATACATCCATCCATCCATCCATCCATGCATCCATACATCCGTCCATCCATACATCCATACATCCACCATCCATATATACATAAGTCCATT
>NW_016978856.1:0-543 GCF_001483705.2 Eufriesea mexicana | reverse complement strand
CCAGACCGATCCTATCCTATCCAAACGTAGTGTAACTCAACATAGCGTGGCGAGGCCAATGTTGCGGGCATACCCAGAACCACGCAGAACGTGTTATTACACAGTAGAGAGCAGTTAGCAGTGTATAGCTCAAAAGTCAAAGCTATACTGTCCTACCCTAACCAAACCCAAAGTAACCGTGCGTATTCTAGCTCAGCCTAACGTGCAGAGACCACTACTGCTGGCCACCCCAGAGCCTAGCAGAAAATATTAGGGCACAGTAGAGCGCAGAAGTCAATCGAATAGCAGCGCATAACACACTAGTCAAAGCCATCCAAACCAAACGCATCCTAACCTAACCTAACCGAACGAAGCATAACTCAACCTATAGTGCCGAGACCAGTACAGCTGGCATCCGCATATCCAGGCAAAATATAATAGAGCTCATTCTTATGCAGAAATCCACATCATAGCTGTGTACGGCACAAAAGGCAAAGCGAACATAACCAAACTTATCATAACCTAACCAAGGCAAACATGACGTAACTCAACCAAACGTGCCAC
>NW_016978855.1:0-913 GCF_001483705.2 Eufriesea mexicana | reverse complement strand
TTGGAGCTCAGACGGGACACTTCAGGGTATGGACTAGGCGCTTCCGGGACATCACCAGCGGGATCTTGGCGACCTTCCCGAGGATCAGAGGTGAGCAGTGGCGTTGGCAGGTGCGCTTTGGTGAGTCAATTTTAATAACGTCTTTTTTTACCGGTTTTATTTCCTGGTTTTATTTTCTGGTTTCTATTCAAATATTTCGTTGTTGTTTTTAATATCTCTCATCGTTTCCCTTACTAATCAGTTCTTTTCCAGGACTAATCTACATATTTTCTTTATAGGTTTATTATCTGATTTTGTTGTTTTGAACTAGAGTTCATTTGTCGTTTTGACTTTTTGCTGATAACTTCTAAGACTTCGAAGAGGGGTTCGGAGGAGTGGTTGGTGGTGGCACTAGGGTGGGGTGGTGGTGTGGTGGAGGCGGATGGTCATTGTCCACTCCACCTATACATCACCACCCAACCTTGTTTTCTTTCATAATCTTCTTCCTTTTATTTCCGGATTCGTTCATCGTTGGTTTGTCATCTATATTTCGGTTTCATTTCATCGATGGATTGTTTTTGTCTCATCGATGGATTGATCCTTCCATTTGGTTAACCTTTACTATTCTATTCGTCTCGCTTCTATTTTCTTTCCTCCTTCCTATTCTCTTTTCTGGTTTATATTTATACTAATATATTTTGTCTTCAGGTTTTCAGCTTTTCAGGTTTTCAGGTTTCTTCTTGGAGGACATCGTGGGATGCGAGCGCTTAGATTTAAGTATTTATAAATAGTTAAGATAGATTACTAGGTTAAGTTATATTACTAGGTTAAGATAGATTACTAGGTTAAGTTAGATTACTAGGTTAAGACACATGTGAGCGTTATCTGGACAAAGGTAAGCTACCTAACTTGGAGCAAAGATATCTATTCTGTA
>NW_016978854.1:0-1422 GCF_001483705.2 Eufriesea mexicana | reverse complement strand
CCTATTCTCTGGCAAGTAGATGGCTGAACTTGCCATTGGATTGAAGGCGTTAGGCGATCTATTGACCAAGATATAACAGGTTATAGATGATGGATTGACCTTTTCTCTGGCAAGTAGATGGCTGTACCTGCGATTGGTTGAAGGCGCTAGGCGACCTATTCACCAAGCTATAACAGATTATAGATTTTGTATAGGCATATTCTCTGGCAAGTAGATGACTGTACCTGCCATTGGATTGAAGGCGTTAGGCGATCTATTCACCAAGTTATAACAGGTTACATATTTTGAATAGACCTATTTTCTGGCAAGTAGATGTCTGAACTTGCAATTGAATTGAAGGCGTTAGGCGATATATTCACCATGCTATTACGGAATATAGATATTGAATTGACCTATACTCTGGCAAGTAGATGACTGTACTTGCCATCGGATCCACGGCGTTAGGCGATCTAATCACCAAGCTGTAGGAGGTTATAGATTTTGATTAGACATAATCTCTGGCAAGTAGATGGCTGTACTTGCCATTGGTTGAAGGCGTTATGCGAACTATTCACCAATCTATAACAGATTATAAATTTTGAATAGACCAATTCTCCGGCAAGTAGGTGGCTGTTCTTGCCATTGGGTTGAAGGCGTTAGACGATCTAGTCACCAAGGTATAAAATGTTATAGATTATAAGTAGACCTATGCAATGGCAACCAGATGGCAGTACTTGCCATTGGATTGAAGGCGCTTGGATTGAAGGCGCTAGGCGATCTATTCGCCAAGCTGTGACATCTCATAGATTTTGAATAGACTTGTTCTCTGGAAAGTAGATGGCCGTATTTGCTGCCATTAGATTGAAGGCGATAGGCGATCTATTCACCAAGCTGTAGAAGGTTATAGATTACGAATACACTTATTCTCTGGCAAGTAGATGGCTGTACATGCCATTGGTTGAAGGCGTTAGGCGGACTATTTCACCAAGCTAAAATAAATTATGGATTTTGAGTAGACCAATTCCCTGGCAAGTAAATGGCTGTACTTGCCATTCGTCTGAAGGCGATAGGCCATCTATTCACCATGCTATAACAGGTTATTGATTTTAAATAGACATATTTTCTGGCAAGCAGATGGCTGTACTTGCCATTGGGATGAAGGCGTTAGACGATCTAGTCACCATGGTATAAAATGTTATAGATTTTGAATAGACCTATACCCTGGCATCCAGAGGGCTGTACTTGCCATTGGATTGAAGGCGTTAGGCGATCTATTCGCCAAGCTGTGACAGCTCACAGATTTTGAAAAGACTTGTTCTCTGGGAAGTAGATGGCTTTATTTGCCATTGGATTGAAGGCGTAGGGCGATCCATTCACCAAGCTGTAGAAGGTTATAGATTTTGAATAGACCTATTCTCTGGCAAGCAGATGGCTGTACTTGCC
>NW_016978853.1:0-454 GCF_001483705.2 Eufriesea mexicana | reverse complement strand
ATGTATCCATGGATGTAAGTATGGTTGTTTTTTTGGATGTATTTATGGATGTATGTGAGGATGCATCTAAGGATGAATGTATGGGTGTATGTATGAATGAATATATGATTGTATGTATGATGTATGTATTGATGTATGTATGTATGTATAGATGGATGGATGGATTGGTGGATCGATGTATGGATGGATGGATGTTTGGATCGGTGGATGTATGGTTGGGATGATGCATGTATGGATGGATGTATGGAAATATAGATGTATGTCTGTAAGGATGAGCGGGTGGATGAATGGATGGGTGGATGAACTGAAGAGCGGGTGAAAGGAAGGGTGGAGGAACGGATGCATGTATGGATAGAATCGCGTATGTACGGATGCATCTATGGATGGGTACATGGATGTATGTGCGGATGCGTGTATGGATATATCCGTGGATGTATGTATGGATGTGTGTATG
>NW_016978852.1:299-580 GCF_001483705.2 Eufriesea mexicana | reverse complement strand
TGTATGGATGCAAGAATGTATGGATGTATGCGTGTATGGATGTATGGATGAATGTATTTGTAGACGTATGGATGTAAGAATTTATGGATTTACGGGTGTATGGGTGAATGGATGGATGTATGGATATATTGATGTATGTATGTACGTATGTGTGGCAGAATGGATTGCTGGATGGATGTATGGATGGATAGATGTATGTATGTATCGATGGATGGATTTATGGATGTGTGGATGTATGAATGTATGGATGGATGGATATATGGATGGATAGATGTATGGAA
>NW_016978852.1:0-235 GCF_001483705.2 Eufriesea mexicana | reverse complement strand
GGTATGGATGGACGGATGTACGCATGTATGAATGTATGGATGTATGTATGTACGGATGTATGGATTTATAGGTGTATGGTTGTGTGGATGGATGGGTGTATTGATGGATGTATGTGTGGATGGCACGATATGTGGATGTGTGGATGTATGAAAGGATGGATGTATGCAGAGGTGGATGTATGCATGGATGTATGTATGCATGCATTAACGGATGTATATATGGATGTATGTATGG
>NW_016978851.1:0-654 GCF_001483705.2 Eufriesea mexicana | reverse complement strand
AACCACTCCCTACATGAACTAACCTAAACCAACCAAACGCAGCGTAGCTTTACGTATCGTGGCGAGGCCACTTTTCCTGGCTCCCCCATTTCCAAGCAGGACATACCAGAGCGCAGTAGGGCGCAGAAATCCACCGAACAACAGAGTATAGAGCAAAAGTCAAAGCAACCCTGCCATAATGTTGCCAAACGTAACATAACCGAACGTAACAGAACTAAAGCCAACGTGCCGATAACACAACGGCTAGCCTCCCCAGCGCCAAGCAGGGCATATTGGTGCGCAGTAAAGCGCAGAAGTCCACCTGATAGCAGTATATGGCAACAAAAGCCTTGCTATCCTCTCCTACCTTATCCTAATTTATTATAACCAAACGTAGCATGAATAAATTAACATGACGGAACCACTATTACTGGCTTCCCCATTGTCGAGCAGACCATATTGTAGGACAGCATGGCCCATATATGCTCCGAATATCTGTATATAGCACGAAAGTCAAAGCTATCCTCTCCTATCCTAACCAAACGTAACATAACCAAACGTAGCGTAACTGAAACTAAGCTGCCGAGACCACTATTACGGGCTTTCTCAAATCCAAGCAGGGCATATTAGTACACAGTAGAGCGCAGAAATCCAGCGAACAGCAGTGCATGGCAC
>NW_016978850.1:0-351 GCF_001483705.2 Eufriesea mexicana | reverse complement strand
GGTCAGGTCAGGTCAGGCACGACCAGGCAATGTCAGGCCACGTCAGGTCAGGTCAGGTCAGGTTAAGCCAGGTCGTGTCATGTCAGGACAGGACACGCCAGGCCATGTCTGGGCAGTCCAGGTCAGGTTAGGGCATGTCATGTAAACTCAGTTCATTCCAGGCCAGGCCAGGTAAGGTCAGGACACTTCAGGCCAGGCCATGTCAGGCCAGGTAAGGTCAGGTCAATTCAGGTCATGTCAGGACAGGTCAGGTCATGTCAGGTTAGGTTTGGTTAGGTTAGCTTACGATAGGGTAGGTTAGGATAGGTGATGTTAGGGTAGGTTTGAGTAGGTTAGGTTAGGATTGGTTGG
>NW_016978849.1:0-912 GCF_001483705.2 Eufriesea mexicana | reverse complement strand
ATACAATCTGAGTGGAAAATTCAATTTTATGGACATTTTCGACTAATATCGTGGTGCGCTGGTTTTGTTGCATAAATAAGGAGGAAAGATTCTATTGGCACGCGATAGCCATTTCGATGCTATAGAAACTGACTGGAAAATTCAATTTTATTGACATTATCGACTAATATCGTGGTGAGCCAATTTTCCTACATAAATTAGGAGGAAACATTCTATTAGCATGCTATAGCTATTGTAATGCTATAGAATCTGACTGGAAAATTCAATTTTATTGACATTATCGACTAATATCGTGGAGAGTTAATTTTGTTGCATAAACAACGAGGAAAGATTCTATTGGCATGCTATAGCCATTTCGATGCTATAGAAACTGACTGGAAAAATCAATTTTATTGACATCATCGACTAATATCGTGGTGAGCTAATTTTCATACATAAATAATGAGGAAAGATTCTATTATCATGCTATAGCTGTTGTAATGCTATAGAATCTGACTGTAAAATTCAATTTTATTTACATTTTCGACACATATCGTGTTGAGATAATTTTGTTGCGTAAACAACGAGGAAAGATTCTATTGGCATGCTATAGCCATTTCGATGCTATAGAAACTGACTGGAAAATTCAATTTTATTGACATTTTCGACTAATATCGTGGGGAGCTAATTTTGTTGCATAATTAAGGAGAAAAGATCCTATGGGCATGCTATAGCCATTGCAATGCTATAGAATCTGACTTGAAAATTCAATTTTATGGACATTTTCGACTAATATCGTGGTGCGCAGATTTTGTTGCATAAATAAGAAGGAAAGATACTATTGGCACGCAATAGCCATTGCAAAGATAGAGAATTTGGCTGGATAATTCAATTTTATTGACATTATCGACTAATATCGTTGAGAGCTAATTT
>NW_016978848.1:0-698 GCF_001483705.2 Eufriesea mexicana | reverse complement strand
ATAGCTCCAAACATCCATACATCCATAAATCCGTCCAACCATAAAACCATCCATCCATATATAGAACCATACGCAATCTACACATCCATACACACACCCATACACACATCCATACATACATGCATCCATACACCCATACATACTCCCAGACATACATCCATTCCTACATACATACATCAATACATACATACATACATACATCCATACATACATCCGTTCCTGCGGTCATGCACGCAACAATTCACCCACCCACTCATTCATACATCCATGCATCCGAATATCCATTCATTCATATATCCATACATCCATACATACATTCATCCATACATACATAACGCAAATACATCCATACATTCAAACATCCATCCATACATACATCCATACATTCATACATCCACACATACATCCATAGATCCATACATACAAACATACACCCACCCATACGTACAACCATTCACTCATCCATACATACATGCATAGATACATCCGTACAGACATCAATACATACGCCCATACATACACCCATACATTCATCCATACATACATCCATTCCTACATACATACATCCATACATGCATACATACATTCATACGGACATCCATACATACATTCATGCATACATCCATATATACATTCATACATACATCCATGCATACATCCATACATACATCCATACATCCGTTAATCCGTCCATCCTT
>NW_016978847.1:0-294 GCF_001483705.2 Eufriesea mexicana | reverse complement strand
GGATAGCTTTGACTTTCTAGGAATAAAATGCTGTTCGCTGGATTTCTGCGCTCTACTGTTCCCAACTGTGCTCTGCTCCACCCTGGGGAGGCCAGTAATGGTGGCCGCGGCACGAAAGCATGTGCCAGAATACGTTCGTATGGGATAGGTTCGGTTTGGATAGGCGAGTATATCTTTGACTTTTGTTCCTCCCGCCGCTATTCTGTTGATTTCTGCGCTGTACTGTGCAATTTCGTGCCCTGCTCGCCTCCGAGGAGGTGGGCATGACTTTGTGCAACACACTGCTATTCTATG
>NW_016978846.1:0-479 GCF_001483705.2 Eufriesea mexicana | reverse complement strand
TGGTTGTATGGATGGATGGATGTATGGAACGATGGGTGTATGGATGGATGGACGTATGTATTGGTAGCCGTATGGATTGATGTACGTATGGATGGTTTGAGCTACGGATGGTCAGATGTACGGATAAATGGATGTACGGAAGAATGGATGTATGGATGGATTAAGGTATGGATGTATGTGTGGATGGATGTATGGATGTATGGACGGATGTATAGATGTATGGATGTATGTACGTATGGATGTATGTACGTATGGATGTACGAATGTGTGGATGTACGAATGTATGGATGTACGGATGTATGGATGTATGGATTTATATCTGCATTGATGAATGGATGGATGGATGGAGGAGTGGATGGGTGTATGGATGGATGCATGCATGGATGTATGTATCGTTGCATTTACGGATGTATCTCTGGATGTATGTATGGATGAGCGGATGGGGGTATGCATGGATGTATGGATGTACGTATGGATGG
>NW_016978845.1:0-522 GCF_001483705.2 Eufriesea mexicana | reverse complement strand
AATCTACTGATTAGCAGTGTACAGCACAAAAGTCAAGGAGATCCTAACCAAACCCAAAGCCTCTTAACATGGCCAAACGTGGCCTAACGGAACCCAACGTGCTTGCGCAGAGATACACCTAACAGCAGACTGTGGCACTAAAGTCAAATCTATCCTCTCCTAACCTAACCAATCGTAACATAACAAAACGTAGCCTAACCCATCCTGTCGTGCCATGACCACTTTTGCTGGCCTCCCCAGAGGCGAGCAGAGTATAGTAGAGCACAGTAGAGCGGGAAAGCCACCTAATAGCAATGTATAGCACAAAAGTCAAAGATACCCTGCCCTATCAAGGCCTAACCTGACCTAACCAAACATAGATGAACTAAACCTAACGTGCCGCCAACACTGTTGCTGACTTGCCCAGATACGAGCAGAATATGATAGTGCACAGTAGAGCACAAAAGTCCATAGAAGATTTGTCGTGAGCACATACGTTGAGGACATCCAAACAAAACCAGAGCTAACGTAGCCTAACCAAGC
>NW_016978844.1:0-1796 GCF_001483705.2 Eufriesea mexicana | reverse complement strand
TACATTGTTTATTCTAGAATTGCTTTGTAACTAACATCATCAGTGAACAAAGTAACTGAACGGTTACAGTACTGTGATGATGGCTGTGCTCAATACTGTGCTGTTAATTGTTTATATCTTGAGAGACAATGCATTTCTCATTTTCGATTCTAGAATTGCTGTAGAATATAAGTCATCAGTGAACAGATTACTCTAAGGGCAAAGTTGCTTTGTTGATACGTGTAATACGTACCGTAATGACAAATGCAAATATCTATAGCCGCAGCTTTTATATACATTGACAAATCCCCAAATGCTGGAGAAATTAATTTGTCAGTGAAGGAGTAAAACCTGCGGCCACGCTAATGTAATAATGACAGTACTCACCACTGTGTTGTCTATTAGTAATACATCGAGTTGCTATGGATCGGTACTTTTTTATTCTAGAATTGCTCTAGAATATACGCCATCGGTGAATAAATAAGCCAAGGTCTGTAGTACAGTGATAATGGCTTCACCCAATACAGTGATGTCAATTGTAAATATCACCAGGGATAATGTGTCCCTCTTGTGTCATTCCAGAATTGCTATAGTATTTAAATCAACCTTGAACGGATTCATACGACGGCAATAAAGTTCTGTCTTTGGATCTACTTACTATCGTACTGTAAATTGTAAATGTATCTAACCATTACTCTACAATAAATTGGTTATCCTAGAATTGGTGTAGAATTTAATTCATCAGTGAAGAAATTAATCCAACTGTTCCAGTAATATGCTGATGTCTGTACAGAGAGCTGCTACGTCAGCCGTTAATGCTTTTTACGGTAATAGATCTCTATTTTGCCATTCTTGAATTCCTACCGAATCTAAATCATCAGTGAACAGATTAATCCAACGGCAGCATTGCTCTGTTGGTATATGTACTAAATACCGTAATGTCAAACGTAAATATCTCTAGCCATATCTGTTCTGTACACTGACTATTCTGGAAAGCTGGAGTCCTTAATTCGTCAGTGAAAAGACTAAACATACGTCAGTAGTAACGTGTTGATGGCTGTGCTCATCACAGCTATGCCAATTGGCAATACCTCAAGCTATAATGGATCTGCCTTTCTTCATTCTAGAATTGCTGTGGAATATAGATCATCATTGAAGATATTATTGCAACGGCTGGTCTGATCTTTTTGCGGATGTACTATGTACCCTAATGTCATTCGCAAATACCTGCAGCCATAGGCCTTCTCGCGTTGGTTATTCTAGAATTGCTGTGGAATATAAGTTTCCAATGAACAAGTTCATTCAACAGATACAGCAATGCGACGGTGGCTTCGCACTGTGCTGTGATGTGAATAGTTGATACATTCAGAGAAAATGTAGCTGTCTCTTATCATTCTATTGTTACTGTAATGTGTAGATCATCATTGAACAGGCAAATCTAACAGTAACAGTGCCCTCTTGGTGTATGAAATGCGCACCGCACTGTCAATTTTAAATATCCATAGCCACAACCGCACTATGCATTGATTTTTCTAGAAATACTTTGGAGTCTATGTGGTCAAGGGTCAAATTTTTCCAACGGCCAGAGGACTGCGATGATGGCTGCATTCAGTACCTTGTTACCAATTGTTTACACCTAAAGGGACGACGGATCTGTTCTTTTTCATTATTGAATTTCTGTAGATTCTAATCGTCATTGATCTGGCTAAACCAACGGCTACATTGGAATGTTGACATGTGTACTGGGTAACGTATCGTCAATTGAAAATGTCACTATCCATAACCGTGTGACACAAAGGCCATCCGAGAATTGCCTT
>NW_016978843.1:0-523 GCF_001483705.2 Eufriesea mexicana | reverse complement strand
TAATATCGCGGTGAGCTAACTTTCTTGCATAAATAAGGAGGAAAGATTCAATTCGCGTGCTATGGCCTTCGCAATGTCACAGAATCTGGCTGGAAAGTTCAATTTTATTGACATTTTCTACTAATACTGTGGTGAGCTAACTTTCTTGCATAAATAAGGATGGCAGATTCTATTGGCGTGATATAGCCATTGCATTGCTAAAGTATCTGGCGGGAAAATTCATTATTATAGACATTTTCGACAAATACCTTGGTGAGCAATCTTTCTTGCATAAATAAGGAGGAAATATTCTGTTGGCGTTTCTGTTGGCGTGCTATAGGCATTGCAATGCTGTAGAACCAAGAAGGAAAATACAATTTTACTGACATTTTCGACTAGTATCGTGGTGAGCTAACTTCCTTGCGTAAATAAGGAGTAAAGATGCTTTCTGAGTGCTGTAGCCATTGCAATGATTCAGTTGGTGGCTGGAAAATACAATTTTGTCGACATTTTCGACGAATATCGTGGTGTGCTAACTTTCTTG
>NW_016978842.1:0-663 GCF_001483705.2 Eufriesea mexicana | reverse complement strand
CGCAGAATTCAATGGAACCGAAGTGTATAGCGGAAAGTCAAAGCTATCCAGACGTAATCCAAAAAACGTGACCTACCAAACGCAGCCTAACACAACATAACGTGCCGTGTCCACTGTAACTGGCCTCCCCATGGAGGAGAAAAGTATAATAGAGCTCAGTGGAGCGCAGCAACCCACCGAATTGCTGTGTATAGCACAAAGCCGCAGACATCCTAACCTAACCAGTCCTAACCTAACCCAACGGAACGTAGCATAGCTCAACATAACTTAAGGCGACCACTGCGCCTGTCTTCCCCAGAGCCAAGCAGTATGTGCTAGAGCGCTGTAGATCACAGAAATCCACCGTATAAGAGTGTATAGCACGAAAATCGCAGCTATCATAACCAAGCATAACCCAACATAACCTAAGCAAACGTAACATAACACGTCCTAACGAGCCACGACTACTACTGCTCGCCTCTTCTGGGTCGGACAGGGTATAGCAGAGAAATGTAGAGCGCATAAACCCACCGACTAGCAGTGTATAGCACAAAAGTCGTTGATATACAAACCTAACCTGACATAACATGACCTAACCAAACGTAGCATAACTCGCCATAACGTGTCACGAACATTGCTGCTAGCATCCCCAGAGCGAAGCAGGATATGGTTGAGAGCCGCAGA
>NW_016978841.1:0-702 GCF_001483705.2 Eufriesea mexicana | reverse complement strand
GCTACTTAGACATTTGTGCTACACACTGCTACTCGGTGGATTTCTGCACTCTAATGTGCTCTTTTCTGCTCTGCCTGACTCTGGGGAATCATGCGATAGTGATCTCAGCGCGTTAGGTGGTGTTACGTTACCTGAGGTTTGTTAGGTTGTGTCAAGGTCGGTCAGGTTATCTTTGACTTTCGTGCCATACACTGCTATTGGGAGGATTTCAGCACTTCGCTGTGATCTATTATATTCTGCTTGGCCCTGGGGAGGTCAGCAGTATTCGCGACACGTTATGTTGGGTTAGGCTACGTTTGACTACGTTATGTCAGGTTATGTTTGCATAGAGTGGCTTCGACTGTCGTGCTATACAAAATTTACCGGCGGGTTCCCGTGATATACTATGCTATACTATATTCTGCTTGGCTCTGTGGGGACCGGCAGTAGTAGTCGCGGCACGCTCTGTTGAATTACGTTACGTTTGGCTATGTTTGGATCGGATACACTAGGATAGGGTAGCTTTGACCTTTTTGCTATAGACTGCTATTCGGTGGACTTCTGCCTTACAGTGTGCCTCTGTATGTTCTGCTTGGCTCTTGGGAGGACAGCAATAGTGGTCTCGGCTCGTAAGGTTGAACTATGCTACGTTCGGTTATGTTACGTTTGGTTCAGTTTGTATCTGATAGTTCAGACACTTATGCTGTACACTGCTCTCCGCGG
>NW_016978840.1:0-522 GCF_001483705.2 Eufriesea mexicana | reverse complement strand
CACATTACCCAAGAAAACGTAAACAAACCAAGCGTAGCCTAACTAAACCTGACGTGCAGAGGCCACTATTTCCGTCCTCGCCTTAGTCGAGCAGAGTATAGTAGGGCAATGTAGAGGGTAGAAATCAACCGAATGGATGTCCATAGCACAAAGTCAATTCTCTCCTTAAATAACATATCAAAACGTAATATAAATTGACGTAACATAACTTAACCTTTACGAGCCAAGACCACCGTTGCTGGCCTCCCCAGAACCAAGCAGAATATACAAGAGCACAGCAGAGCGAAGTAATCGCCTGCTTTGCCGTGTATAGCACAAAAGAGGAAGATATAATAGCCCAAGCTGTCCAATCCTAACCTAACCGAACGTACCATAACTCAACATAAGATGTCGAGGTCAGTGTTGCTGGCCTCCCCAGAGCCAAGGTGAATAAACTGGAGTGCAGTAGAATCTAGTAACCCACCGCATTGCAATGTATATCACAAAAGTGAAGGATATCCGAACATAACGTGTCCTAACACA
>NW_016978839.1:0-527 GCF_001483705.2 Eufriesea mexicana | reverse complement strand
CTATAGCATTGCGAAGGCTATAGAAAGCCAATAGAATCATTCATTCTTTTTTATGCGAGAATGCCATCTCACCACGATATTAGCCGAAAATGTCAATGAAATTGCAGTTTCCAACCACACCCTATATCATTGCTGCAATGTCTACAGCACGCCAATAGAATCTACCCTGCTTATTTAGGCAGGAAAGGTAGCTCACTACGATAATAGACCAAACTGTCAATAATATTGAACTTTCCAGCAAGATTCTATAGCATTGCAAAGCCTATAGCACGCCAATAGAATCTTTCCTCCTTACCTATGCAAGGAAGTCAGCTCACCACGAAATTAGTGGGCTATGTCAATAAAATTTAATTTTCCACGAAGATACAATTGCATTGCAATGCCTATAGCACGCGAATAGGATCTATCCTCCTTATATATGCGACAAAGTTAACACACCACGATATTAGCCGAAAATCTCAATGAAACTGAATTTTCCAACCACAGCCTTCATCATTGCAATGTCTATAGCACGCCAATAGAATCTA
>NW_016978838.1:0-832 GCF_001483705.2 Eufriesea mexicana | reverse complement strand
TTTCCAACGGGATCCTATAGCAATGCAATGGCTGTAGCACGGCAATAGAATCTTTCCTGCTCATTTATACACGAAAGATAGCTCACCACGATATTAGTCGAAAATGTCAATGAAATTGAATTTTCCTGCCTGATTCTACAGCATTGCAATGGCTATAGCACGCCAATAGAATCCTTCCTCCTTATTTATGCATGAAAATTTGCTCACCACGATATTAGACGAAAAAGTAAATAAAATTGAATTTTCCAGCCGGATTCAATATCTCTGCAATGGCTAAAGCACGCCAATAGAATCATTCCTCCTTATTTATGAAAGAAAGTTAGCTCACCAAGATATTAGTCGAAAATGTAAGTAAAATTGATTTTTCCAGCTGGATTCTGTAGCATTGCAATGGCTATAGTACGCCAATAGTATCCTTCCTCCTTACGTATGCAAAGGAGCCAGCTCACCACGATATATGTCGAAAATGTCAATAAAAATTGTATAATCCATGCAGTTTCTATAGCATTGCAATGGCTATAGCACACAAATGGGATCTTTCCTCCTCATTTGTGCAAGAAAGCTAGTTCACCACTATATTAGTCGAAAATGTCTATAAAATTGAATTTCCCATCCGGACTCTATAGCATTGCATTGACTATAGCACGCCAAAAGAATCTTTCCGCCTTATTTATGCAAGAAAATTAGCTCACCACGATATTAGACGAAAATGTTAATAAAATTGAATTTTCCAGCCTGATTCTATAGCATTGCAACGGCTTTAGCACGCCAATAGAATCTTTCTTCCTTATTTATGCACGAAAGTTAGCTCACCACGATATTAGTCGTAAAT
>NW_016978837.1:1185-1409 GCF_001483705.2 Eufriesea mexicana | reverse complement strand
GCATGTAGATGGCTGTACTTGCCATTGGTTGCAGACGATAGGCGGCCTATTAACCAAGCTGTATCTGATTATAGATTTTGAATATACCTAATCTCTCGCAAGTAGATGGCTGTACTTGCCATTGGATTGAGGGCGTTAGGCGATCTATGCTCCAAGCAGTAACCGGTAACAGATTTTGAATAGACCTATTCTCTTGCAAGTAGATGGCTGTTCTTGCCATTGTA
>NW_016978837.1:0-1140 GCF_001483705.2 Eufriesea mexicana | reverse complement strand
TTAGTAGACTTATCCTCTGGCAAGTAGATGGCTGTACTTGCCATTGGATTGAAGGCGTTAGGCGATCTATTCACCAAGCTATAACAGGTTATAGATATCGAATGGACCTATTCTCTGGCAAGTAGATGGCTGTACCTGCCATTGGTCTGAAGGCGTTAGGCTATATATTCACCAAGCTGTAACAGGTTATAGATTTTGAATAGATCTGTTGTCTGGCATGTTGAGGACTGTACATGCCATTGGATTGAAGGCGTTAGGCGACCTATTCACCAAGCTATAACAGATTATAGATTTTGAATAGATCTGTTGTCTGGCATGTTGAGGACTGTACATGCCATTGGATTGAAGGCGTTAGGCGATCTATTCACCAAGCTATAGCAGGCTATATATTTTGAATATTCCTATTCTCTGGCAAGAAGGCGGCTGTACTTGCCACTCGATTGAAGGCGTTAGGCGTTCCATTCTCCAAGCTATAACTGAATATTGATTTTCAATAGACCTATTCTCTGGCAAGCAGATGGCTGTACTTGCCATTGGATTAAAAGCGTTGTGCGACCTATTCACCAAGCTATAAGAGGTTACAGATTTTGAATAGACTTATTCTCTGGCAAGAGAATGGCTGTATTTGCCATTGGATTGATGGCATTGTGCGAACCATTCACCAAGCTGTAGGAGGTTATAGATTTTGATATAGGCCTATTCTCTGGCAAGTAGATGGCTGTACTTGCCATTGGTTGAAGGCGTTTGGCGATCTATTCACCAAGCTATAACAGATTATAGATTTTCAATAGATATATCATCTGGCAAGTAGATGGCTGTACTTGTCATTGGGTTGAAGGCGTTAGGCGATCTATGCTCCAAGCTATAGGAGGTTATAGATTTTGAATAGACTTATTCGCTGGCAAGTTGACGGCTGTACTTTCCATTGTATTGAGGGCGTTTGACGATCTACTCACCAAGGTATAAAGGGTTATAGATTTCGAATAGACCTATTCTCTGGCAAGTAGATGGCTGTACTTGCAATTGGATTGTAGGCGTTGGGCGATCTTTTCATCAAGCTATAACAGGATATAGACATTGAATACCCCTATTCTCTGGCAAGAAGAAGGCTGTACTTGCCATTGGTTGCAGACGTTAGGC
>NW_016978836.1:0-716 GCF_001483705.2 Eufriesea mexicana | reverse complement strand
TCTACAACGATACGGTCAAATGTAACCAAACCACACATGACCTAACCTAACATAACCAATCGTTGCCCAACTCAACATACCGTGCGAGACCACTATTGATGGCCTCCCAGAGCCAAGCAAAGCATACTACAGCACACTAGAGCGCAGAAATCCGCGAATAGCTGTGTACAGCACAAAAGTCAAATCTATAACGTCCTAACCGAGCCAATCGTGTTCTAACCAAACGGAACATAACACAACCTATCACGACGGGACAGTTGTTGGTGGCCTCCACAACGGCAAGCAGAATGTACTACAGCACAGTAGTGCGCAGAGAGCCGCCGCAAAACAGTGAAGTGCACAAGAGTCGAAGATACCTAACCAGACCTGACCTAATATAACCTAACCAAGCATAGCATATCTCAACATAGCGCGACGATACCCATGCTCCTGGCTTCCCCAGGGCCAGGCAGAATATCGTAGAGCGCCGTATATCACACCAATCCACGGAATAGCAGTGTATGGCACGAAAATCAAAGCTATCCTGAACAAACCTAGGATACCCTAACGTAACCAAACGTAACCTAACTCAAAATGACGTGCCACGAACACCACTACTCGGCTCCCCAGAGTCGAGCAGAGCATAATAGAGCAATGTAGAGCGCCGAAATCCGCCGAATATCAGTGTACAGCACAAAGATCGAAGAAGCCTATCCGAACCTAGCTAAATGTAACAT
>NW_016978835.1:0-525 GCF_001483705.2 Eufriesea mexicana | reverse complement strand
AACACAATCGAACATAGCTTAACTCAGCCTAACATGCCGATACCACTGTTGCATGAAACCACAAATCCAAGCAGAATATGCTAGAACACAGCGGAACGCAGAAATGTACCGGACAGCAGTGCATTGCGTACCACGTAAGCCAATGCTGTCAAACCTAACCCAGAAAAACGTATGCTAACCAAACGTAGCCTAATACAACGTAATGAACCGAGACCACTGTTACTGCATCCCAGAGTCAAGCAGAGTATGGTAGGGCCATGCAGAGCGTAGAAATCCACTCAGCAACAGCCTATAGCGCAAAAGCCAACTGTATCCTATACTAACCGTTCCAGACGTGATAAAAGCAAACGCAACATAACATAATCTAACGCGCCGAGACCACTATTGAGGGTCTCCCCGGGGACAGCAGAATATACTGGACGACAGCAGTTCGCAGACAGCCTCCAGCTACCACTGTATAGCACAAAAGTCAAAGATATCCTAACCAAGCCTGACCTATACTATCATAACCAAACGAAGACTAAC
>NW_016978834.1:0-522 GCF_001483705.2 Eufriesea mexicana | reverse complement strand
CCAAACCTAACCTGACGAAGCGTAACCTAACTAAACCAAACGTGACACGAACACTATTGCTGGACACCCCAGAGCTATGCAGATGTCAGTACACAGACGCAGAGCGCAGATATCGGTCGGGCAATAGTGTACAGCACAAAGGTCAAAGCCATCCTGACCAAACTTAATCTAACCTCAACTAACCCAGCTTAATCTAACTCAACCAAACCTGCCACGACCGATATTCTTGGCCTCTCCAGAGGCAAGCATGTAGGGCAATGCTGAGCACAGACATCGAGCGAATAGCAGTCAACAGCACAAGAGTCAAATATACCCTAACCTCATCTGGCCTAACCCAATGCAACCAAACGTAGGGCAACTAAACGTAACGAGACGAGACCTCCTTTGGTGGACTCCCCAGAGCCAAGCAGGGCATATTAGAGGAGATTAGAGCGCAAAGATCGATAGAATGGCAGTGTGTAACACGAAAGTCATAGATATCCTAACCTAACCAAAACAAATCTAACCTAACAGAATGTAACC
>NW_016978833.1:0-295 GCF_001483705.2 Eufriesea mexicana | reverse complement strand
CCGCGGATGCCAGCAGCTGTGGTCGCGGCACGTTATGTTCAGTAGCGCTACGTTCGCTTATGCTACGTTTGGTCAGTTTTGGATAGGGGACATTATACTTTTGCTCCATACTCTGCCGTTCGGTGGATTTTTGCCCTCTACGTTGCTCTTATATGTCCTGTTTGTATCTGGGGTTGCCAGTAATGGTGGTCTCGGTGCCCTATTTTGAGACAGGTTTCGTTTCGATTGGTTTGGTTAGGAAGGCTTGTTTACGATTTCTTTGACGTTTGCGTTGTAGACTGCTATACGGTCGATT
>NW_016978832.1:0-577 GCF_001483705.2 Eufriesea mexicana | reverse complement strand
GTGGACACCTTCGATCTACTGTGATCTACTATATTCTGCTTGGTCCTGGCGAGGCCTGCAAAGAGGTCGCGGCACGTTATATTGAGTGAGACTGCGCATGGTTGTTGTTTGGGTTAAGAGTGGATAGCTTAGACATTTCTGCCATGCACTCCGATTCTATGGATTTCTGCGCTCTACTCTCCTCCAGTATGTTCTGCCCGACTCTGGGCAGCCCAGCAATAGTTCTCACGACACGTTATGATATGTCTGGTTACGCATGGTTACCTTACGACTTGTTGCTAGGAAATGACATCTTTGAATTTTAGCTACACACTGCTATTCTGTGCATTCCAGCGATCTGCTGTGCTCTACTGTATTCTGCTTGGCCCTGTGGAGGCCAGAAGCAGTTGCCTCGGCACGTTAGCTTGTGCTATGTTACGTTTGGTAAAGCGAAGATTGGTAATGTTATGATATGATAGCTTCGACTTTTGCGCTATACACTACTACACGGTGGATTTCGGCGTTGTACTATGCGCTGATATGTTCTGCTCTTCTCTGGCGAGGCCAGCAATAGTGGTCCCGGCACGTTAGGATAAGT
>NW_016978831.1:0-983 GCF_001483705.2 Eufriesea mexicana | reverse complement strand
TATAGCGCAGAAATACACCCAACATGAGTGTGTAGCGCAAAAGTCAAATCTGCCCAAGCCTAATCCAAGCAAACATAACATAACCAAACGTAACCTAAGTAAACATAACGTGCAAATACAACTATTGCTGACCTCCCAAAGCCAAGCAGAATATAATAGAGGGCAGTGGTTAATTCATCGAATCGCAGTGTATGCCACGTAAGTCAAAGCTATGCATGCCCAACACAAACTAACGTAACCGAACCGAACGTAGCCCAACAAAACATAGCGTGCCAAGCCCAGAATAGCGGTCATCCTCAGAACCAAGCAGAGCCTATTAGAGCACAGTAGAGCGCGGACATCCACCGAATAGCAGTGTAAAGCAGAAAAGTCAAAGACACCCGGTCCTAACAGAACCGAACCTAACGTAACCAAACGTAATCTAACTCAACCTAACGGGCCGCGAACAGTATTGCTCGCATCCACAGAGTCGAGCAGAGCATACTAGTGGAGAGAAGAGCACAGGAATTCCAAGAATCTTCGTGTATAGCAGAAAAGTCGAAACTAGCAAGCCTGACCAAACAAAGCATAACATAAATAAAGGTATACTGTCTCAAGAAAATTTGCCGAGACCACTATTACTGGCATTCCCAGAGCTGAGTGGAGCATACTAGGGAAAAGTAGAGCGCAGAAGTCCATCGCATTACAGTGTATAGAGCAGAAGTCATAGATATCCTGACCCACCCAACAACTCGAACCTTACCGAACGCAAACTAACAAAGCCTAATGAGCCGCGGCAACAATTTCTGGTCTCACCGCAGCAAATCAGAACGCATTAGATCACAGTAGCGAACGGAAATCCATCGAACATCAGCTGACAGCGCAAAAGTCAAAGATATCTAAACCTATCGAAACCAAACATAACATAAGCAAACGTAATGTCACTCAACTTAACGTGCCTAGTCCACTATTGCTGACATCCGTAGAGCCATTCAGAATATACC
>NW_016978830.1:0-805 GCF_001483705.2 Eufriesea mexicana | reverse complement strand
AAAGCATGCTCACAACGATATTAGTCGGAAATGTCAATATAATTAGTATATCCGGTCAGTCTCCACTGCATTGAAGTGGTTTTAGCAATCCAATAGTATGTTTCCAACTTATTCATGCGAGAAAGTTTTCTTTTTCTCACCGTGCTATTATTCGAAAATGTCAACAAAATTGAACATTCCAGTCAGATGCTGTTGCATTGCAATGGCTATATCGCGGCAGTAGAAAATTTCCCCCTCATTTATGCGAGAAAGTTTTCACATCACGATATTTGTCGAAAATGCCAATAAAATTGATCTTTCATGTATGGTTCTACTACGTTGCAGTGGCATAGCACGTCAAAAGTAACTTTCCTCCTTATTCGGGCAGGAAACCATGCACACAAGGATATTAGTCGAAATAATAAATAAAATTGAACTCTCCAGTCAGATTCTATAGCAATGCATTGCCTATATCACGCCAATAGAATTTATCCGCCTCACTTATGCGAGGAAGTTTGTTCACCACGATATTAGTCGAAAATGTATAGATGAATGATCTTTCAGGTCGGACTCTATTGCATATCAATGGCTATAGCAGGCCAATAGAATCTCTCCGCCTTATTTATGCCAGGAAGTTTGTCCACCACGATATTAGTCGAAAATGATAATAAAATTCACCATTCCATTCAGATTCTATTGAATTGCAATGGCCACAGAACGCCAAAATGACAGTTCCTCCTTATGTATGCAAGAAAGCTTGCTGACAGCGATGTTAGTCGAAAATGTCAATGAAATTGGTATATCCAGTCAGTCTCTACTGCATTGC
>NW_016978829.1:0-797 GCF_001483705.2 Eufriesea mexicana | reverse complement strand
GACCTATCCAAACATAGAATAACTAAGCCTATAGAAACAGGACGACTATTTCTGGAAACCCCAGAGCCAGACAGAGCGAATTAGAACACAGTAGAGCGTAGACAACCACCGAATAGCAGTGGGTAACACAGAAGTCAAAGTTATCATCTCCTACCCTAACCAAGCGTAACAAAAACGAAAGTTGCTTAACTGAAGATAACGTGACGAGTCTATTATGGCTGTCCTCCCCAGAGCCAAGCAGAGCATATTAGAGCGCTGTAGAGAGCAGATATGCACTGAATAGGAGTATATAGCACAAAATTCTAGGTTACAATATCCTAACATAACCAACGCAACATAACCAAACGTAACATTACTCAACTTAACGTACATAGACCACTATTGCGGGTCTCTCCAGAGCCGAGCTGAAGAAGCTAGAGCACAGACAGCGCAGAAACCGCCGCATTGCCGTGTACAGGACAGAAGTCAAAGATACCCTAACCGAACCGAAACACACCCATCCAAACATACCGTCACCTAACACAACCCAGTGCGCCGCGACCAGTATATCCGTCCTCCCCAGAGCAAAGCAGGGCAATTAGATCACTGTAGTGCGCAAAAATCCGCCGAGAATCAGTTTGCAACGTAAAAGTCTAAGTTATCCTAACCTAACCTAACCAAGCATAACATAGCGTAGCGTAACCTACTTGAACCTAACGTGCCTAGGCCACTATTGCTAAACACCTCAGAGCCAGTCAGAATATACCGTAGCAGAGTAGACCGCAGAAATCCACAGCGCAGCCGTGTAAACCGCAAAT
>NW_016978828.1:0-445 GCF_001483705.2 Eufriesea mexicana | reverse complement strand
TCACCACGATATTAGTCGAAAATATCAATAAAATTGTACTTTCCAGCCCGATTCTGCAGCATTCACATGGCTATAACAGGCCAAAAGTATCTTTCCTTCTTACTTATGCAAGGAAGCTAGCTCTCTCACCACGATATTAGTCGAAAATATCAATAAAATTGAACTTTCCAGCCCGATTCTGCAGCACTGCAATGGCTATAGAAGGCCAAAAGGATCTTCCCTTCTTACTTATGCAAGGAAGTTGGCTCACCACGATATTAGTCGAAAATATCAATAAAATTGAACATTCCAGCCCGATTCTGCAGCATTGCAATGGCTGTAGCAGGCCAAAGGTATCTTTCCTCCTTACTATTGCAAGGAAGTTACCTCAACACGCTATTATTCGAAAATGTCAATAAAATTGAATTTTCCAGCAAGATTCTATAGCATTGCAGTGGTTATAGCT
>NW_016978827.1:0-291 GCF_001483705.2 Eufriesea mexicana | reverse complement strand
AGTAGATGGCTGCACTTGCCATTGGACTGATGACGTTAGGCGATCTATTCAACAAGCTATAACAGGCTATATATTTCGAATAGACCTATTCTCTGGAAAGTAGATGGCTGTGCTTGCCATTGGATTGAAGGCGTTGGGCGATCTATTCACCAAGCTATAACAGGTTATAGATTACGAATAGACCTATTCCCTGGCAAGTAGATTGCTGTACTTGCCATTGGATTGAAAGCGTTAGGCGATCTATTCACCATGCTGTAGAATGTTATAGATTTTGTATAGAGCTATTCTCTG
>NW_016978826.1:0-612 GCF_001483705.2 Eufriesea mexicana | reverse complement strand
TCCATAGAATCGCAGTGTACAGCAGAAATGTCAATGCCACCAAAACAAAACCCAAAAAAATGTTACCAATCCAAACGAAGACTAACCCAACATAGTGATACGCGGCCCCTATTGGTGAAGCCACCGGGCCAAGTACAATATAGCAGAACACAGTAGAGCATAGGAAGCAACCACATAGCCGTGTATAGCACAGAAGTGTAACCAAACATAACCAAACGTACGCTGACCAGGCGTAGTATAACACAACCTAACCTGCCGTGAACACTATTCCTGGCGCCCAGGTCACAAACATATTGTGCTGGCGCACAGTGGAGCGCAGAAGCCCGTAGAATAACTATCTGTAGAACAAAAGTCAAAGCTATTCTGACCTACCGTAACGTAACCAAACAGAACCAAACTTATACTAACCAAACCTAACTTGCCGCGGCCACCATCGCTGGCCTATCGAGAGCATAGCAGAGTATAGGGCAATGCTCAACGCAGGAATCCACCGAATATCAGTTTATAACGCGAAAGAGCTATCCAAACCTAACGCAAAATGTCGTATCTTATCCAAACGTAGCCGAACTCAGATTAACGTGCCGAGACCACAATTGCTGGCATACCCCGCGC
>NW_016978825.1:416-1113 GCF_001483705.2 Eufriesea mexicana | reverse complement strand
CAGAGCCAAGCAGAGCATATCAGATAACAGCTGAGCGCAGAAATTCACCAAATAACAGTGTGTTGCACAAAAGTCAAAGCTATCCTCTCCTAACCTTGCCAATCGTAACATAAACAAATGTAACCTAACTCAACCTAACGCGCAGCGGTCACTATTGCTGGCCTCCCCAGTGCCGAGCAGAGTATAATAGATCATAGCATACCTCAGAAGTCCATCGAATAGCAGTATATAGCAGAAAAGTCAGTGCTATCCTGTCCTACCATGGCCAAACGTGGCATATCCAAACGTAGCCTAAATCAAATGACCTCCCGGGAACATTATTACTGGCTTCCCGAGAGTCGAGCAAGGTATAGTAGGGCTATGTATAGTGCAGAAATCCACCGAGTAGCAGTGAAGAGCACAAAAGTCAATGCTGTGGTCTCCTAACCCATCCAAACGCAATATAACCAGACGTACAGTTACCTAACCTGACGTGACGAGACCATTATCGCTGGCCACATCGTAGCCAAGCAGAGCATATTAGAGCGCCGTAGAGCGCAGATATACACCGGAAAGCAGTGTATAGTTCAAATGTCAAGGCCATCCTAACCCAACCCGACCTAACTTATCCTAACCAAACGCAATCGAACTCAACCTAACGTGCCGCGACCTGTATTGCTGGCCTCCACGGAGTCAAGCAGGTCGTAATAGCGGAGAG
>NW_016978825.1:0-300 GCF_001483705.2 Eufriesea mexicana | reverse complement strand
GTACAGTGACCACTACTCCTGGCTTACCGGGTGCCTAGCAGAAAATACTAGAGCACAGGTAGACAGGGCAGAAGTCAAAGATACCCCAACCTAACACAATCAAACCGAACCAAACGAAGCGTTACCTAACGCAACCACGCGCGCAGCGGCCATTATTTCTGGCCTCGCCCGTGCAACCCACAGCACATTAGATCAGAGCAGTGGACAGAGAACCACAGAACAGCAGCTCATAGCACAAGAGTCATTGCTATCTTCCCCGAGCCTATCCAATTGTAACAAACACAAACGTAACATAACACA
>NW_016978824.1:0-305 GCF_001483705.2 Eufriesea mexicana | reverse complement strand
GATGTGTGTATGGATGCATTTACGGATGTGTCTATGGATGTATGTATGGATGAGTGTATGAGGGTATGCATGGATGTATGTATATATGTATGTATGGATGTATGAATGTGTGGATGTGTGGATGTATGGATGTATGGACGTTAGGATGTACGAATTTATGGATGTACGTGTGTATGGATGTATGGATGGATGTATGGATGTATTGATGTTTGAATGTATGAATGTATGGATGAATGAATTGTTGGATGTATGTATGGATGGATGTATGGATTTATGTATGTATGGATGTATATATGTATGGGTGT
>NW_016978823.1:0-1665 GCF_001483705.2 Eufriesea mexicana | reverse complement strand
TGCCAATAAAATAGAATTTTCCAGCCGTATTCTACAGCTCTGCAATGGCTATAGCACGCCAATTGAATCCTTTCTCCATACGTACGCAAAGGAGATAGCTCACAAAGATATACGTCGAAAATGTCAATAAAATTGAATTTTCCAGTCAGATTCATGATTCTATAGCATTTCAACGGCTATAGCACGCCATTGGAATCTTTCCTCCGTATTTAAGCAAGAAAATTAGCTCACCACGATATTAGTCGAAAATATAAATAAAATTGAACTTTTCAGCCAGATTCTATAGCATTACAATGGCTATAGTAGGCCAATAGGATTCTTCCTCCTTACGTATACATGGGAGTTAGCTCACAGCGATATTAGTCGAAAATGACAATAAAAATGAATTTTCCAGGCAGATTCTATAGCACTGCAATGGCTATAGCACGCCAATAGTATCTCTCCTCCTTATATATGAAAGAAAGTTAGCTCTCCACGATATTAGTCGAAAATGTCAGTAATATTGAATTTTCCAAAGAGATCCTATAGCAATGCAATGGTTATAGCACGCCAATAGAATCTTTCCTCCTTATTTATGCAAGTGAATTAGCTCACCACGATATTAGCCGAAAATGTAAATAAAATTGGACTTTCCAACCAGATTCTACAGCATTGCAATGGCTATAGTAGGCCAATACAATTCTTCCTCCGTACGTATACAAGGGAGATAGCTCACCACGATATAAGTCGAAAATAACAAGAAAATTGAATTTTCCTGGCAGATTCTACAGCAATGCAATGGCTATAGCGGCCCAATAGAATCTTTCCGCCTCATTTATGCAACAAAATTAGCTCACCACGATATTAGTCGAAAATGTAAATAAAATTGAACTTTCCAGCCAGATTCTATAGCATTGCAATTGCAATGGCTATAGCACGCCAATAAAATCTTTCCTTCTTATTTATAAAAGAAAATTAGCTCACCACGATGTTAGTCTAAAATGTCAATAGAATTGAATTTTCCAGTCAGATTATATAGCATTGCAATGGCTATAGTACGCCAATTGAATCCTTTCTCCATACGTATGCAAAGGAGAAAGCTGACCACGATATATATCGAAAATGTCAATAAATTTGGTGTTTCCAGGCAGATTCTATAGCAATGCAACTGCTATAGCGCGCCATTAGGAACCTTCCTCCTTATTTACCCAAGGAAATTAACACACCACGATATTAGACGAAAATGTCGATAAAATTGAATTTTCTAGGCTGATTCTAGAGCATTGCTATGGCTATAGCACGCCAATGGAGTCTTTCCCTCTCATTTATGCAAGAAAGTGAGTTCACCGCTATATTAGTCGATAATGTCTATAAAATTGAATTTTCCAGCCGGATTCTATAGCATTGCAATGGCTATAGCACGCCATTGGAATCTTTCCTCCGTATTTAAGCAAGAAAATTATCTCACCACGATATTAGTCGAAAATATAAATAAAATTGAACTTTCCAGCCACATTGTATAGCATTACAATGGCTATAGTTGGCCAATAGGATTCTTCCTCCATACGTATACATGGGAGCTAGCTCACCACGATATTAGTCGAAAATGACAATAAAATTGAACTTTCCTGGCAGATACTATATCACTGCAATTGCTATAGCTCGACAATAGTGTCCTTCATCCTT
>NW_016978822.1:0-549 GCF_001483705.2 Eufriesea mexicana | reverse complement strand
CGGCGCCACGCTTGCAGCCTCCGGCGCCCTACGCGCGAGGATCACGCGCTACGCTCGCGGTATTCTTCCGCGGCCTGCTTCTGTAACATAACCGCCTGGCAGGAGGAGACCACGGCACAACAAGCACCTAAGCACTACGTCATCTGCGCCACGACGACGGAGAGGGAAATGTACCGACCCACCACGAGACAAAGTACCCGGCGCACGCGATCCCACGCTGGACATTCCTCCAGCGTGTGCCGCGCCGTGTGTCGCGCTTCCTCGCAGTGATGACACCGAGTATCACGTCCCCGACCGATACGACTCAGGTACGTCCCGAAGCACCCGCGCCCGGTTAGCACCAGTGTCAGGCGGAACGTTTGCCGGCTGCCGCTGCGCGCCCGTGCATCCAGCACGAAGCGATCGGCCGGTGCTGCCGGCTGCTCGTCTTCTTTAGCCGAACTCGGCAAGCGGGCATCACTGTCTGTCGGAACCATCGCCTCAACGAAACGGCCACCTCTTCGGGAGCACCGCCTCCGCCACGGCAGAGGAGTCCGCAGATACGGGCCT
>NW_016978821.1:0-656 GCF_001483705.2 Eufriesea mexicana | reverse complement strand
TATTGACATTTTCGTCTAATATTGCGGTGAGCATACCTTTCTGCGTAAATAAGGTGGAAAGATTCTATTGGTTTGCTATAGCCATTGCATTGCAGTAGAATCTACTTGAAAAGTTCAATTCTGGTGACATTCTCGAATAACTTCGCGGAGAGCAAACGAATCTGAATAAATACGAAGGAAAGATTCAATTGGTGTGCTGTAGCCCATGCATTGCTGTAGAATCTGACCGGAATGGACGTTATCGTCTAAAATGGTGGTTCGCAAACTTTTCGGCATAAATGTGGAGGAAAGATTCTATCCGTTTGCTATAGTATAGCCATTGCAATGCTATATAATCTGCCTGAAAAGATCAATACTATTGACATTTTCGGCTAATATTAAGGTGAGCAGTCCTTTCTGCGTAAACAACGAGGTAAGGTTCTACTTGTTTCCGATAGCTACAGCATTGCAATATAATCTGACAGAAAAGTTCTATTTTAATAACAATTTCGACTAATATCGCGGTGAGCAAGGTATTCTACATAAATAAGGAGGAAAGACCCTATTGGTTCGTTACAGTCATTGCACTGCAATGCAATCTGACTGAAAAGCCTAATTTTATTGACATTATCGTCTAATATGGTGGTTCGCAAACCTTTCGGCATAAATAAGGAGGA
>NW_016978820.1:0-858 GCF_001483705.2 Eufriesea mexicana | reverse complement strand
CGCCAGAGCCAAGCAGGGAGCATTAGAGCGCAGTAGGTCACAAACACCCAAGGAATAGCAGTGCGAAGCACAAAGGAAGGTATCCTATCCTTCACTAGCCAAACGTAACACGGCCGTACGTAGCATAACTCAAGCTAATGTGCCGACACCACAGCTGCAGGTGCATCAGAGCAAAGCAGAGTATGCGGGAGCACAGTCGAGCGCAGAAAATCCTCCGCAATGCTGTGTATAGTTCAAAAGTCAACGATATCCAAACGTTACCTGACCCAAACTAACCTTACTAACCTAACCAAACGTAGCATATCGCAAAACAACATGCCTGCGCCACCTTTGCTGGCCCCGAGGGCCAAGCAGACCATATTAGAGCCATGTAGAGCGTAGGAATCCGCCGAGATGCAGTATGTGACAAAATTTAAAGCTATCCCGTCCTAACATAACAAAGCGTAACATAACCGAACGTAACCAGACACACCTAACGTTCCGAGAGCCAAGCAGAATATACTAGAACACTACAGAGCGCAGAAATCCTCCGAATAGCAATGAATGGCACAAAAGCCGAAGTAGCATGTCCTATCGTAGTCAAACCAAGCATATCCAAGCGTAGCCTATCACAAACTAACACGGGGATACCACTATTGTTGGCCTCCACATAGACAAGCAGAGTGCACTACAGCACAGTAGACCGCAGAAATCCATCGCATAACGGTGTATGGCACAAAAGCCGAAGATAACCTAACCCAACCGGACCTAACCTAACCCAACCAAGCGTAGTCTGACCCAAAACAATACACCGCGGTCGCTATTTAAGGCCTTTCATAGATCAAAGTAGAGCGTATCAGGGCATATTAGAGCGCTGAA
>NW_016978819.1:0-451 GCF_001483705.2 Eufriesea mexicana | reverse complement strand
GAATATTCAATTTCATTGACATTTTCTACTGATATCCTTGTGAGCTGACTTTCGTGCATAAATAAGGTGGAAAGATTCTATTGACGTGCTGTAGTCATTGCATTGCTACAGGGTCTGGCTGGAAAATTCAATTTTATGGACATTTTCGACATATATCGTGGTGAGCTAACTCCCTTGCATACGTAAGGAGGAATAATTCTTTTGGCGTACAATAGACATTGCAATGTTTTAGAATCTGGATGGAATATTCAAATTTATTGACATTTTCTACTGTATATCGTTGTGAGCTGACTTTCGTGCATAAATAAGGAGGAAAGATTCCATTGGCGTGCTATAGCCATTGCAATGCTGTAGATTCTGGATGGAAAATTCAATTTTATATACATTTTCAACTAATATCGTTGTGAGCTAATCTTCTTGCATAAATAAGGAGGAAAAAATCTATTGGCGT
>NW_016978818.1:0-485 GCF_001483705.2 Eufriesea mexicana | reverse complement strand
AGTGGATTTCTGCGCCCGACAGTCACAAATTATTTTCAGCTTGGCACCGTGAAGTTCAGCAATTGCGGCCCCGTCACGGTATGTCGTCACGTTACTTTGGGTTAGGTTCGGTTAGGATAACTGGATAAGCTTGGTTAGTGTAGCTATAACTTTTGTGCTTAACACCGCTTTCAGGTGGATTTCTGCTCTCTATTGTGCTCTAGTATGTCCTGCTTGCCTATGAGGAGGGCACCAATAGCGGTCGTGGCACAATAGGTTGAGTCAGGTTACGTTCGGTTAGGTCGTGTCCGGCCAAGCTTCGAAAGGATAGCTTTAACTTTTGTGCTTTTCACTTCTATTCAGTGAAATTCTGCACTCCGCTTCGCTGTAGTACCTCCTGCTTGGCCCTGTGGTGGCCAGAAATAGTGGCCGCGGCACGTCACTGTATTTTAGGGTGCGTTCGGTTATGCTACGATCCTCTAGGCTAGGAGAGGTCAGCCATTGCT
>NW_016978817.1:0-521 GCF_001483705.2 Eufriesea mexicana | reverse complement strand
AACGAAACCTCTCCGAACCTAACATAGTCAAACGTAGCCTAACTTAGCATAACATGCCAAGACATATGTTGCTGTCTTTCCCGGAGACAAGCTAAAAATGACACATCACATTGGAGCTCCACCGAATACCATTTTATAGCACAAAAGCCAAAGCTATCCTCTCCTAGCCTTGCCAATCGTAACATTACCGAACGTAAGCTAGTTCCACGTAACAGACCCACACCACTATTGCAGACCACTCAAGAGGTAACCGGTATATTCTAGAGCACAGCAAATCACAGAAATCCGCGGCGTTGCAGTGTACAGCACAAAAGTAAAGATAACCTAACCTAACAATGCTTAACACAAACCACCCAAACGTAGCCTAACCCAGCATAAGGTGCCGAAGCCACTATTGCTGCCTTTCCCAGAGCCAAGCAGAACATAGGGGAGCATAATAGAGCGCAGAAATGCAACGAATAGCATCGTATACCACGAAAGTCAATGCCATGCCAACCTGACCGAAACAAACATAACAGAAC
>NW_016978816.1:0-589 GCF_001483705.2 Eufriesea mexicana | reverse complement strand
AAGGATGAATGATTCTATTGGCTTGCTATAGCCATCGCAATGCTATAGATTCTGCATGGAAAATTCAATTTTACTGACACTTTACGCTAATATCGTGGTGAGTTATCTTTCTCGCATTAATAACGAGGAAGGTTTCCATTGACGTGCTATAGGCTTTGCAATGCTATAGAATCTTGCTGGAAAGTTCAATATTATTGACATTTTCGACTATTATCGTGGTGAGCTGCCTTTCTTGCCTAAATAGGCAGGGTAGATTCTGTTGGCGTGCTATAGACATTGCAATGATATACAGTGTGGTTGGAAAATTCAATTTTATTGACATTTTCGGCTAATACGGTGGTGAGGTAACTTTCTCGCATATATAAGTTGGATAGATACTATTGGCGTGCTATAGGCATTGCAATGCAATATTTTTCTGGAAAAAACAATTTTATTGACATTTTCGTCTATTATCGTGGTGAGCTATCTTTCGTGCATAAACAAGCACGGTAGATACTATTGGCGTGCTGTAGACATTGCAATGATGTACAGTGTGGTTGGAAAGTTCACTTTTATTGACATTTTCGGCTAATATCGTGGTGAGATGGCA
>NW_016978815.1:0-675 GCF_001483705.2 Eufriesea mexicana | reverse complement strand
GAGGTACGTGGGGTCCACCCGCGCGCTGGTGACCCCATCGGCCGTTTATGGCCCCTAGTTAGGGCCTGAGGCTTCTAACGTGTGCGGACCACGTGAAGCCTTCAGGCCTATTGTCAGCCAAGTCTTAAGAGTCGTCGCCTAATTTCGTTAAATTAGGAATTTCCAGAATTCTCGTGTTCCGTGGCACGAGAAGTCATAATAAAAGTGAAGGCTTTCAAACATGCAGAAGGCATGGAGAGAAAAATTCTGATTCCGAATTGTTTGACCCTGAAGACCTGGCTGTTGGAAGACCGTAATGGTGCCTTCCTTACTCCGCGACGAAACAACTGCCAATCAATTTCAAAATGGATGATTGCAGTATGTGTATAACGTTCTCACACATAAGACTGTAATTGTATGTTGAAAAGTTTAAACTATCACACGTCTGTACTCAACATTCGCTGGTTAATTCTGATCTTTCTTGCATCTTCGCACTTTTCCTCGACTTAACACTTCACATAAACAGCCATATATAGTCTTGTCCCTAATAAACTAATATATATAATACATTATCGATATATTAATAGGTAATGTTGTGGACAGAAATGAATACCAATACCTTCCACGTTTTTGAACAATTAACAAATTAATATTGTAGAATACCAAAGGAAATCGCGAATCGGCTATTGCCAACAA
>NW_016978814.1:0-530 GCF_001483705.2 Eufriesea mexicana | reverse complement strand
GCAAACGTTGCCTAACACAGCATGACGAGCCAAGGCCACCATTGCTCCCTTTCCCAGCGGCAATCTGAACACACCAGATCACAGTGGACCGCCGTAATCCGCCAAATAGCAGTGATGTATAGCACAAATGTCATAGCTACCCTGTACTAACCTAACCAATCGTAACATAACCAAACGTAACCTATCACAACCTAACGCGCAGCGACCACTGTTACTGGCCTCCGCGGTGTCGACCAGAGCATATAAGAGCACAGCATAGCGCTCAAGTTCACCGAATAGCAGTATACAGCACGAAAGTCACAGGTACCCTACCCTTACCTGTCCAAACGTAATACAAGCAAACGCAACATGACGTTACCTAACGTGCCGAGACCACGATTGCTGGATTCCCCAGAGCTGAGTAGAATATTATAGAGCACAGCAGAGCACAGAAATCCTCCAAACAGCAGCGAATAGCACAAACGTCTGAGGTGTCCTAACCTTACCAGGCGTAACCTAACCTAGAGAAACGTAAACTAGCTGAACCTAAC
>NW_016978813.1:0-839 GCF_001483705.2 Eufriesea mexicana | reverse complement strand
CTGCTGTACTACGCTCGAATCTGGGATGGCGAGATACAGTGTTCATAGAACGCCAGGTTGAGTCAGGTTACGTTTGGTTAGATCTGGTTACGTTAAGTTTGGCTAGGGTTGTTGGCTAGGGTTGCTTCGACCTTCGTACTATACACTGTTATTCGGTGGATTTCTGTTATCTACTGCGCTCTGCTACGTTCTGCTTGGCTCAGGGTAGGCCTGGAGCAGTGGTCCCTGCAAGTTTATTTGAGATATGCCACGTTCGGTTAGGTTAGGTTAGGACTAGTTATGATGGTGTATCTACGTCTACTGTGCTACTCACTGCAGTGCGGCGGGTTTCTGTGGTACACTGTACTCTGGAAAATTCTGAACATCTCTGTGGAGGCCAGCAGCAGCGGTCCAGTCGAGTCGGGTTGGATTAGGCTACGTATGGTTGTGTTACATTTGGCTTGGTTAGGGTACGCTACATTGCCTTTTGCGCTATACACTGATTTTCGGTGCATTTCTGCCCTCCAGTGTGCTCTAATATGCTCTGCTTGCCTCTACGAATGCTACCAATATCGGTCGCGGCACGTTATGTTGAGTTAGAATACGTTTTATTAGGTTAGGTTAGGATAAATTTGGCTCTTGTGCTATACACTGCTGTTCGGTGGATTTCAGCGCTGTGCATTGCTCTACTATACTCTTCTCGGCACTGGAGAGGCGAGCAACAGTGGTTGAGAAACGTCAGGATGAGCTTCGTTACGTTTGGTTATGTTAGGTTATGCTACGCTTGGTCAGGATGTCATTGACTCTTGTGCTATACACTGCTCTTTGGTGGGTTCCTGCGGTCTACATTGCACTACTAC
>NW_016978812.1:0-582 GCF_001483705.2 Eufriesea mexicana | reverse complement strand
ACATCTAGAGAATTATGTAATTTATGGCGAGACATTACGGTTATCCTGCGAGTTCCTGTTTTCACAATCAGATATCGCCAGGGTAGTTCTAGTAATTTCATTTTCACAATCTGGCATTAATGTGCGATTGCTGCCATGGCACGAGACGAGTCTACCGTATTTGTTCGCAGTGGTGTGTTTAAAGGAATTCTTGAATCTTTATACACAAGAGGAAACTTACGTGATACGAGTAAGTATATTAATCGTCAGACAACGAATGTCGCGATATTCATAAGCACATCAAATATGATCCAATACAATTCTAAGAATTCAAGTAAAACTACTTTTCTTGTAAACTGCTTTTCTTTTCTTTGATTTCTTATTGTAATATTGTAATATAAGTAATTCGTTGTTTGAAATACATGTAAATAAAATAAAAACGCATGATCATGCCTAAAACCTACTTCTCTTCGATTCGTTCTCTTGACACATCTAATCACAAAAAGAAACTAAATATTACAAATTGTCGGATTTTGCAAGACATTTACAAACTACACTTTACATTTGCAATTTTAAAGGCATGTTTACTAGCTTACGTAAAAA
>NW_016978811.1:0-541 GCF_001483705.2 Eufriesea mexicana | reverse complement strand
GGTGAAAAGTGCGAAAGGGCGGGCAGACAGGGGGCGTGCACGTACTTCTCTTTTCATCAGAGCACCTTTCCTTCAGCCTCGTCTTCTAGCCTCCACTTTCCTCGTTCCATTCCCTAAAATCCCTCGCCGTTCCGTTATGCGTTTTTCCTAGAAACCTGATTATATCTCCGTCGACTTCACAATATCCTCAACTTCATCAATTCAGTTAATTACTTAGTACTTGATGGACACGTTTTGAACTACATTCTCCATCGCTATCGTGACGCGGGCGCCGAGAAATTAAGACTGATTCGGGCAACTGCATGGCACGTGAAATCTCTATGATGGTCAAATTTTGTACTCGTCTCAACGAATGGCTCTATTCCGGGCTGTGGTTTTTAGAACCTTGGGTGGAAGAGGTCTTGACTTGAGATAGACGTTTTCGTACCGTACGCGACGAAATAACAGCACAGCCTGCAGGTCTCTGTGGTCCATATGTCGAAATTCTTTCTACGCACGTGTCACGTACGTATTCACGTAGAGACTTCAATCCTTAGCACCG
>NW_016978810.1:0-261 GCF_001483705.2 Eufriesea mexicana | reverse complement strand
ATCGGGTTGAGCTAACATTCTGGCATATATATGGAGGAACGATTCTTTTGGCGTGCTTTAGCCGTTGCAATGACATAAAATCTGGCTGGAAAATTAAATTTAATTGACATTTTCGACTAATATCGGCTAAGCTAACTTTCTTACGTAAGTAAGGAGGAAAGATTCTATTGACGTGCTATAGCCATTGTAATGCTATAAAACCTGTCTGGAACACTCATTTTTATCGACATTTTCGACTAATATCGTGGTGAGCTAACTTTC
>NW_016978809.1:0-580 GCF_001483705.2 Eufriesea mexicana | reverse complement strand
TCAACGAATAGCAGTGAAAAGCATAAAAGTCAAAGTAGCCTATCCTAACCTGGCCAAACGTAATACATCCAAACGTAACCAAACTCAACCTGTCGCAACGAGTCCATTATTGCTGGTCTCCGCAGGTACAAGCAGAAAGTCCTGGAGCACGGTAGAGCGCAAATATGCTCAGTGAATAGCACAAAAGCCGTAGACATTCTAGCATAATCTGACAAAGCTTAACCTTGCCAAACTTAGCGTAACTCATCCCAACGTGAAGAGACCAATATGACTGGCCACACCGGAGCCCAGCTGATTATACTAGAGCGCCGTGGAGGGCAGAAATCCGCCGCATTGCTGTGCACAGCAGAAGAGTCAAACATATCCTGACCAAACCTGACGTTACCTGTCCTGTACAAACGTAGTGTAACTAAACCCAACTTGGCGAGACCAATAGTGCTGGCCTCCCCATAGCCAAGCAGGGTATATTAAAGCACAGTAGAGCGCAGAAGTCCACCGAGCAGCAGTGGATTACGCAAAAGTCAAAGCGACCTATCGTGACCTAGCCAAACGTAACACACCCAAACGTAATCAAACTATA
>NW_016978808.1:0-283 GCF_001483705.2 Eufriesea mexicana | reverse complement strand
CACCGAATAGATGTGTATGACGGACACGATAACCTTGACTTTTGTGCTATACATTGCTGTACGATGCATATCTGCTTTCTGCTGTGCTCTAGCATGCTAGAGTCGAGCGATATTTGTCCCAGAGCATTATATAGAGTTACACTACGTTTGGATAGGTTACATTAGGATATGTTAGTTTGGGGTATATTCCACTTTTGTGCGATGCACTGCAGTGCAGTGTATTTCTGCGCTCTACTGAGCTCTGGTGTATTCGGCTTGGCTCTTGGAATGCCAGAAATAGTGT
>NW_016978807.1:0-599 GCF_001483705.2 Eufriesea mexicana | reverse complement strand
AACCCGCCGAATAGCAGTTTGCAGAACAATAGGTACCCTATCGATACCTTTCCTAACCTAACCAAATGTAGCATAACTCAGCATAACGTGCGGCCACTACCTCTGCTGGCTTTCCGTAGGAGCCAAGCAGAATATAGTAGGGCACTGTAGATTACAGAAGTCCACCGAAAGCTGTGTGTAGCACGAAACGAAAAGTCATAGTGTCCAAACTTAGCCAAACCTAACCCATCCAAGTGTATCCTAACCAAACGTATCGTGCCTTGACCGCTATTGAAAGTCAGTGACAACCTGACCGTGCTAGACACAACCAAACGTAACCAAACGTACCATAGCACAGCCTAACGCGCCGAGACCGCTATTGCAGGCCCCGCGAGGGCCAAGCGGAAGATATTGGAGCACAGCAGGGCGCAGATATCCGAGGGTAGCAGTGTACAGCACAAACGTCTGAACTAACCTGTACTAACCCTACCAAACGTACAATAACCAAACGCAGCCAAACTTAAGCTAACGTGCCGAGATCTACATTGCTGGCCTCCCAGCTTCAGGCAGAATATACTACATCACAGCAGAGCGCAGAAATCCACCGCACTGCAATGTAT
>NW_016978806.1:0-734 GCF_001483705.2 Eufriesea mexicana | reverse complement strand
TGTACTTGCCATTGGATTGAAGGCGTTAGGCTATCAATTCACCAAGCTACAACATGTTATAGATTATGAATAGACCTATTCTCTGGCAAGAAGATGGCTGTACTTGCAATTGGATTGGCGGCGATCTGCGATCTATTCACCAAGCTATAACAGGTTTTAGATTTTGAATAGAAATATTATCTGGCAGGTAGATGGCTGTACTTGCCATTGCATTGAAGGCGTTAGGCGATCTATTCACCAAGCTATAACAGATTTTATATTTTGTAAGGACATATTCTCTGGCAAGTAGATGACTGTATATGCCATAGGATTGAAGGCGTTAGGCGATGTATTCACCAAGCTATAGCAGATTATAGATCTTGCGTAGACCTATTCTCTGGCAAGTAGATTGCTGTACTTGCCATTTGATTGAAGGCGTTAGGCGATCTATTCACCATGCTATAACAGGTTATAGATTTTGAATAGACCTATTCACTGACAAGGAGATGGCTGTACTTGCCATTGGATTGAAGGCGTTAGATGATCTACTCACCAAGCTATAACAGGTTATAGACTTTGAATGGACATATTCTCTGGCAAGTAGATGGCTGTACTTGCCATTTGTTTGAAGGCGTTGGGCGATCTATACACCATTCTATTATATGTTATAGATTGTGAATTGACCTATTCTCTGCAAATTAGATGGCTGTACTTGCCATTGGATTGAAGGCGTTATGCTATCAATTCACCAAGCT
>NW_016978805.1:0-607 GCF_001483705.2 Eufriesea mexicana | reverse complement strand
TGGGCAGGCCAGAAATAGTGGCCGCGGCACGTTACGTTCAGTGAGGCAACGCAAGGTTACGTTACGTTTGGTTACGTTTGGTTATGTGTGCTCCAACTATCGTGCTATACAATATTAGCCGGCGGTTTCCTGTGTTCTACTATGCTCTTCTCGGTTCTGCTTGGCCCTGGGGTGCCCTGCGGCAGCGGTCGCGGCACTCTCTGTTGAGTTGCGCTACGTTCGGTTAGGTTAGGTAGGTTATGATAGGTTATCTTCAACTTCTGTGCTATTCCCTACAAGGCGTTGGATATACGCGAACTACTGTGCTCTAGTACAATCTGCTTTTCTGTGTGGATGTAGGCAATAGTCGTCTAGTCATGTTAGGTTGATTTAGGTTACGTTTGGTTTTGGATATGTTAAGTTTGGATTGGATAGGATAGGCTACCTTGACCTTTGTGTTTTGCACTGTTATTCCGTGGGTTTCTGTGATCTACTGCGCTGTACTAGATTTTGCAGGGCTCTGGGGTAGGGCAGGAACTGCGGTCGTGACACGTCACGTTGAGATATGCTACCTTCAGTTAGGATATATTCGGTCAGGTTAGGTTTGGTTATCTACGGCCTTTGTGCT
>NW_016978804.1:0-285 GCF_001483705.2 Eufriesea mexicana | reverse complement strand
GATGGATGTATATATGTATGTATGTATATATGTATGGATGTATATATGTATGGATGTATGGACTTATGGATGTATGGATGTGTGGATGGATGGATGTATGGGTGGTTGTATATGTGGATGGCAGGATATATGGATGGATGGATGTAATTGATGTACAGGTGTATGGATGCATGAATCTATGGTTGTATACATGTATGTATGTATGGATGTATGTATGTATGGATGTATGGCTGGATGGATGTATCGAACGATAGACGTACGAATGGTAGGATTTATGGATGTATG
>NW_016978803.1:0-526 GCF_001483705.2 Eufriesea mexicana | reverse complement strand
AGCACGCCAATACAATCTCTCCTGCTTATTTATGCGAGAAAGTGAACTCACCACGATATTAGCTTAAATGTCAATAAAATTGAATTTTCCATACAGATTCTATAGCATTGCGAAGGACATAGCATGCCAATAGAATCATTCATCCTTTTTTATGCGAAAATGTCAACTCACCACGATATTAGCCGAAAATGTCATTAAATTTGAATTTTCCAACCACACTCAATATCATTGCAATGTCTTCAGCACGCCAATAAAATCCACACTGCTTATTTATGCAAGAAAGGTAGCTCACTGTGGCTCACCACGATAATAGACGAAAATGTCAATAAAATTGAATTTTCCGGCCAGATTCTGCAGCATTGCAATGGCTATAGCACGCCAATAGATTCTTTCCACCTTGTTTATGCAAGAAAGTTAGCTCTCCACGATATGAGTCAAAAATGTTAATAAAATTGGGTTTTCTAGCCAGATTCCGCAGCATTGCAATGGCTATAGCACCACGAACGGATCTTTCCACCTTACCTAT
>NW_016978802.1:0-525 GCF_001483705.2 Eufriesea mexicana | reverse complement strand
TCCATACCTCCATCCAACAATCCATGCATCCATCCATTCATCCATACATACATCTATTCATTATACCGTCCATAAACCCATCCATACATCCGTCCATCCATACACACATACATACATCTATAGATACATCCATACGTTCATCCATACCTACGTTCATCCATCAACAAACCCGTACATCCGCACACCCATATATCCATGAGCCAATCTACCCGTACTTCCATCCATCGATACATACATCCATACGCACACCCATACATCCATCCATCCATAAATACAACCTTCCATACATCCATACATCCATATACCCATCAACTCGTACTTCCATCCTTTCGATACATCCATCCATACATACATCCATTCATATATACATCCATACATATATACATCCATACATCCATACATCCGTACATCCGTCCATCCATACCTCAAGCCATCCATACATCCATCCATCCATACCGCCACCTATCCACACATCCATCCATCCACACTTCCATCCATCCATACATCCATTCTTCCACACATACA
>NW_016978801.1:0-585 GCF_001483705.2 Eufriesea mexicana | reverse complement strand
CATAAGGGGGAAAGATTCTACTGGCATGCTATATCCATTGTAATGCTATATAATCTGTCTGGAAAAATGAATTTTATTGACATTTTCGACTAATATCGTGGTGGGCATACCCACTTGTGTAAATAAGGAAGAAAGATACTATAGTCATGCTATAGCCATTGCAATTCTATATAATCTGCGTGCAAAATTCGATTTTATTGACATTTTCGACAAATATCGTGGTGAGCTAACTTTCTTGCATAAATAAGGAAGGAATATGCTATTGGCGTGCTATAGCCATTGCGATGTTATAGAATCAGTTTGGAAAATTCAATTTTATTTGACGTTTTCTGCTAATATCGTGGTGACCTAACTTTCTTGCATATATAAGGAGGAAAGATTCCACTGGCGTTCTATAGCCATTGCAATGCCATAGAATCTGTCTGGAAAATACAATTTTAATGACCTTTTTGACCATTACCGTGGTGAGCTAACTTTCATGCATAAATAAGGAGGAAAAGCTCTATTGGCGGACTATAGCCGTTGCAATGCTGTAGAGTCTGGCTGGAAAATTCAATTTTATTGACATTTTCAACTAATATCGCG
>NW_016978800.1:0-810 GCF_001483705.2 Eufriesea mexicana | reverse complement strand
GAAATTAATGAAAGTGCCGTTGTAATAGGTTAGAATGAATGAAACGATGTAGAAAACTGTAAAAATATGCATGTGCCATAGCGTCATTTATCGAGATATTAACGAAAGATATCCAGTCGTGCCGCATCGGACAGACCGAATGGGACGATCCTAGTCGAATCGCTTCCAACCGGCCGAAAGGAACGAACGCCAGTCGTGTCGGTTCGGCATGAATGAATGGACGATCTCCGCTCCGGTCGATGCTAACAACAAAATATTAAAACCAACATTCAACTGACGAATAGCGAAGACATTTTTACGCGAAGATAAGATTTTTCGTACATAATGAAAATAAGTGTATAAGTGAAAAAATTCGAAAATTGAGAGACTAATGAAAATGACATTGTAGAAAGTTAGAGTGAATGTAACCATTTAGAAATGTGCAAGAAGATGTATATGTCATAACGTCATTTATCGAGATAATATCGAAAGAACTCCAGTCGTGTCGCTTCGAACCGACCGAATGGGACGATCCCAGTCGTATCGTTTCCAACCGGCCGAAGGGGACTAACGCCAGTCGTGACTGTTCGAACCCACTGAAAGGACTATATCCGCTCCGGTCGATGCTAGCAACAGAATATTATTACCAACATTTAACTGACGAATAGCAATGCCATTTTTACGCGAAAATAATATTTTTCATAAATGATGAAAATAAGTGTATAAGTGAGAAAATTCGAAAATTAAGAAGTTAATAAGAATGACATTGTAATAAGTTAGAATGAACGAAACGATGTAGAAAACTGTAAATATATGTATGTGTCATAACGT
>NW_016978799.1:0-734 GCF_001483705.2 Eufriesea mexicana | reverse complement strand
GTTGAGTATTTCCTTGGATTGTTTAATAAGCATAGTTATGGAAAATTTTTTTTTAGTGCCTTTAATTTTTCTTATTTTTTTTCAACACAGGTTATAGGGAGTGTTATTATTTATTGAAGTTACGAAGTTAGTCCAAGAATTTCTTTTGCTTTCTTTCATTACTTTCTGGGTTATGGAACGCTGTTTTTTGTATTCAATTCGATTATCTGTTGTTGAGTGTTTTTAAAAATGTTAAAAGCGTGCTTTGCGCCACTCAACAAACAAAAAGAATCATCACCAAATGAATCGCGAAAGATGTCCAGGTGTTATATATGTCTAGGTAACGGTAGTAAATATAGTATGAAATGTGTCAAATGTTCAAGATTTACATGTAAAGAAATTGTAATAAAACATAATAATGTTGTATGTACCCTGTGCACATAAATAACAAATATGTTTATAAAATTTTACATTTTGTAGGATATAGATACCTCTTTGGGTTGGAAAATACCGATCCTAGATTGTTCGTTTTCAAAGATTGTACAATTGCTTATTTGCGATATTTCCTTGCGGAGCGCTTGGACTAAACTGACTACTCGGAGTAAACTAGATTGGGCCCGGAAAGCACCTCGAGGGGCCAATAAGGCACCCTGATTGGTTAATGGTTTCGTTCGCTTATTAACCAGTCTGAAGTGTTCCCGGTGACTTCTTGGCCCTCTATTTTCGGACGTTTCCTTGGCGCGCTTTTTCTGCGC
>NW_016978798.1:0-537 GCF_001483705.2 Eufriesea mexicana | reverse complement strand
GTGGAGCCCAGAAACTATGGCCGCGGCGCGTTAGGTAGTGTCAGGATACGTTCGGTTATGTTTAGTTCGTTTGAGTTAGAATGGGATGTATTTGACCTAGAATGGGATGTATTTGACTCCGGTGCTGAACACTGAAATTCGGTGCATTTCTGCTCTCTACATTGCTCTACCATGCTTTGCTCGAGTCTGGGGTGGTCTGTAATAGTGTTATCGAGACGACAGTTTGAGTTAGGCTACGTTTGGTTAGGCTATGCATGTTTGTATTAGGTTAGGTTAGAATCGACTCCCGCGGTATACACTGCTTTTCTGTGTACACCTGCGCACTACAGTGCTCCCCTATATTCTGCCTGGCCCAGTGGTGTGCAGTAATAGTGGTCGCAACAGCTTAGGGCGAGTTAGGTTACGTTTGGTTATGTCACGATTGGTTAGGCTAGGTGGGGCCAGCTTTGACTTTCGCGCTATGCGCCGCTATTCGGTTGATTTCTGCGCTCTACTTTGTTCTGCTGTTTTCTTGTTATCTCTGGCGAGGCCAGCAAT
>NW_016978797.1:0-208 GCF_001483705.2 Eufriesea mexicana | reverse complement strand
CATCCATACGTACATCCATACATACGTCCATACATACAACCATACATCCATGCATACACCCACACACTCATCCACACATACATCCATAGATACATCCGTAAATGCATCCATACGTACATCCATGCATACATCCATCCATAAATCGATCCAACCATACATCCGTCCATCCATACATATATTCATCCATACATCCCCACACCCATACTTC
>NW_016978796.1:0-984 GCF_001483705.2 Eufriesea mexicana | reverse complement strand
AGCAGATGCTAGTGGAGTAATGCAGTGTACAGCTATGGAACGAATAACAGTGTATAGCACAAAAGTCAAAGCTGACCTAACCAATCCTATCCTAACCTAGCAAGGCCAAGAGTAACCGGATAATAATGAACGAATAACAGTGGATAGCACAAAAGTCAAAGCTGACCTTGCCAAACCTATCCTAACCTAGCAAGGCCAAGAGTAACCGGACAATACCTAACGTACCGAAACCACTTTGCTGTCTTCACCAGAGCCATGCAGGAAAAACTAGAGCACAGTAGAGTGCAGAAGTCCACCGGGCAACAGTTTGTACCACGAAAGTCGATGGAATCCGGAGCAAACCGTAACTAATATAACCTAACCAAACGTAGCCTAACCCAAATTAACGGGCCGACACCAGTATTGCTGGCCTTCCCACACACAAGCAGATGCTAGTAGAGCAACGCAGTGCACAGAAACGACTGAATAGCAGTCCATATCACAAATGTCAAAGCTATCCTGACCAAACATATCCCAACCAAGGTAAGCCAAGCGCAACATATCTCAACCTAACGTGCCAAGACCACTATTGCTGGCCTCCGCAGAGCCAAGCATAATATACTAGGGAGCAGTAGAGCGTAGGAATCTGCCGCATTGCAGTGAATAGCACAAAAGTCGAATATATACTCAACAAACCTAACCTAACCGAACCAAACCAAACGTAACATAGCTGAATCTAACGTGCTGCGACCACAACTGCTGGCGCCCCAGAGGCAAGCGGAATATGACAGAGCAGAGTACAGCACAGAAGACCATAGTATGTCTGCGTTGAGCACGAAAGTCAAAGCTATCCAAACCTAACTCAACTTAACCTAACATATCCGAACGTCATCCAACTCAACCTAACGTGTCGCGACCAGTATTGCTGGCCTGAACAGGGTGAAGCAGAGCATATTAGAGAAGAGGGGAGCGCAGAAATCCATAGAACCGCAGTGTATAGCAGAA
>NW_016978795.1:0-621 GCF_001483705.2 Eufriesea mexicana | reverse complement strand
TATCTAATATAATAATATAATAATAATAATTATTATTATATCAAAAAATGAATATTTAGGCTGTTAAAGACGTTTAGTATTTGTTAAGCCTTGGAATGTCATGCCAGTATTTCGTTCGGCCCTTTGTTTAGAATAGACCCAGAAGACCGTTAGGGTCTTCTGGCAGTCAGATTCTAATTGCTGTTTTAGTTCAAGTTCCGTGTCCTTTCTATCTTCATTTTCAATGCATTTTCAAACAATTCTTTATTTCCCTCGGGTCACCGGACACGAGGCTTTCTTTAGCCATTAATGTTTAGGCAACAGCACTTAGGATTTGGCTGACAATAGGCCTGCAAAGAAAGGGACCAGGCCATGTGCGATGTCGCGACTTTCGGAGCCATAAAGTAACGGGTCCTTCAGGAAGGGTCACGAATGTGCGGGTGACCCACCAGCAACCCCCTTTGAGGGAGAGGCTTCCTCCACCGGCAGACTTGGTCGCGGAAGACGGTCCTCCCTTCTTTGGGGGCATCTGATTCGCGGACCGAGGACTCATCCTCGGTCCTGTCAACCACCAATGGAAAAACCGATTTCTCTTTGGAAACCATGGGCTCCGAAAGATCGTGCATCGCACAAGTCAGTTAG
>NW_016978794.1:387-616 GCF_001483705.2 Eufriesea mexicana | reverse complement strand
GAATAGGTCGCCTAACGCCTTCAACCATTGGAAGTACAGCCATCTACTTGCCAGAGAATAGGTGTATTCAAAATCTATAACCCTCTACAGCTTGGTGAATAGATCGCCTAACGCCTTCAATCCAATGCCAAATGCAGCCATTTACTTGCCAGAGAATAAGTCTATTCATAATCTATGAGCTGCCACAGCTTGGCGAATAGATCGCCTAACGCCTTTAATCCAATGGCAA
>NW_016978794.1:0-370 GCF_001483705.2 Eufriesea mexicana | reverse complement strand
TGGCGAATAGATCGCCTAACGCCTTTAATCCAATGGCAAGTACAGCCATCTACTTGCCAGAGAATAGGTCTATTCAAAATCTATTACCTTCTACGGCATGGTGAATAGATCGCCTTACGCCTTCAATCCAATTGCAAATACAGCCATCTACTTTCCAGAGAATAGGTCTATTGAAAATTAGTGAGCTGTCACAGCTTGGCGAATAGATCGCCTAACGCCTTCAATCCAATGGCAAATGCAGCCATCTGGTTGCCAGGGTATAGGTCTATTCAAAATCCATAACATTTTATACCTTGGTGAGTAGATAGTCTAACGCCTTCAACCCAATGGCAAGTACAGCCATCTGCTTGCCATAGAATAGGTCTATTCA
>NW_016978793.1:0-634 GCF_001483705.2 Eufriesea mexicana | reverse complement strand
ATGCTCTCGTCTAATATGATCTGCTTGGTTTTGGCGAGATCAGCAATATCAGTGACGGCACGTTACGTTCGGTTTGATTACGTTTGGTAGTGTCACGATTGGCTAGGTAGCGATATGTTACCTTCGACTCTTGCGCTATACGCTGCTATTCCGTGACTTTCTGTGTTCTACTGCGCTCTAATATGTTCTGCTTCGCGTTAGGAGGTCAGCAATAGTGGTGTAGGCGCCTAGTGGTGTAGGCGCCTTATGCATTGTTAAGTTCGTTTGGTTATGCTCCGTTTTGCTACGTTAGGATGGCATAACCGTGACTTTTGTGCTATCCACCAGTATTCAGATGATTTCTACGCTCTGCATTGCTCTACTACACTCTACCCGACTATGGGGCGGCCCGTAATGTTCGTCTCGGCGCGTGAGGATGAGCTACGCTACATTTGGCTAGGGTACGTTAGTTTGGGTTAGGTTAGGATAGCTTCGGCTCTGTTGGTATAAACTGCTGTTCGGTGGATTTCTGCACGCTACTGTGCTCTGGTATGCTCTGCCTGGCTTTGGTTATGCAAGCAGAAGCGGTCCCGGCACGTTAGGATGAGCTCAGCTACGTTCGGTTACGTTACGTTTGGCTATCTTAGGATAGGGT
>NW_016978792.1:0-1057 GCF_001483705.2 Eufriesea mexicana | reverse complement strand
TTAGCCCTACCTGACCTAACATACTTTAACCTAACAGAACGCAGCATAACCCATGACGTGCCGTGATCACTGATCCTGGCCTCACAGGAGCAAAGCAGAATGTAGCAGAACACAGTAGGTCACAGAAATGCAACAAATTACAGTGTATAGCACGAGGGACACAGCTATCCTAACCAAACTTAGCCCAACCTATCCGAACCAATCACAATCCAACTCAAAACAACATGCCACGACCACGATTGCTCGCCTCCCCCGAGCCGGGCAGAGTAAAGTAGAGCAAAGTGAAGCGCAGAAATGCACCGAATATCATTGTGTAGCACAAAAGTCAAAGAAATTCTAACCATGCCCTTCAAACCTACGGCAACGGAACGTAACATTGCTCAATCTAACGTGCCGATACCAATATTAGTGACAACCCCAGAGCCAATCAGAACAATTCAGAGCACACTGGAGCGCAGGAATCCACCGAATAGCGGCGTGTGGCACGAAGGTGCAAGCATTTTTTTCCTAACCTAACCAAATATGACATAGGCGAACTTAGCATAACTCAACCTAGCGTGCCGAGACCACTATTTCCGGCCACGCGAGGGCCAAGCAGAAGATATTGGAACACTGTGGCACGCAGTTATCCGCGGATAGCAGTGTAGAACACAAAAGACTATACTTTCCTACCCTAACCTCACAAAACGCAACATAACCTAACGTAACCCAAGCCCACCTAACGCACGAGACCACTATTGCTGGCACCACTGAAAAAAGCAGAATGTACTAGGGCAAAGTTGTGCACAGAAGTCGACCGCGTTGCAGTGAATAGCACAAAAGTCAAAGGAACCCAAGCCGAGCCATCCTAACCCAACCAAGCCAACATTACGTACCAAGCCAACATTACGCAACCTAACGTGCCGAGACCAGTATTACTGGCCACAACAGAGGTAGGCAGAGAGTATTCTAGCAGATGAGAGGGCAGAAACACACCGAAAGGCGGTGTATATCGCAAATGACAAAGTACCCCTCCCCATCCTAGCCAAACGTAGCAAAATCAAATGTAATCTAAATC
>NW_016978791.1:0-741 GCF_001483705.2 Eufriesea mexicana | reverse complement strand
TACCAAGCTTATTTATCGACTTATTCCGTTTACTACGGGGAAAGAAACCAGTGTAAGTATTTTAAATTTTTTTCTACGAATTACGGAAGTATTAAGTTCCATTTTAATAGAATTAATGAAATTATTTAAAAACCAACATTAGAAATTAATTCAATTGTTAATATATTACATATTGACCTATAAAACTTACGTTTATTTTTGCAGACTTGTAAGAATATTGTTCAGCGTAACAAAAAATTATAGATTACTGTCGTATTTCGCACGCTCCGAGTGGATTATCAAGGCGGATAAACTCAAAGAAATTCAAACTAGAATGAACGAAGTAGATTTGGAAGAGTTTCCTTGTGATTTAGGATCAGTGGACTGGTATAAAGGTATAGAAAGATTTTTAATGGCTTTACGAAAACTGCAGAATGAACCACCGTACGCGAGTATCGAGGCAAAGCGGAAGAATCGAAATTTGATGATATTACATTACACCGTTTGCGGTTTATTTGCACTTTTTGCATTGTACATTTTTTATACCATAACGAGCAGTTTTATTTCGTTCCTATCAGCATAATTAGTGCAACGCAGACTTTGTTATTCCGATACCGAATATTCCCCTGTGTAATTAATGAAAATTAATTAAAATTTAATTGTATTTGTGTATTGAAATTTAATAACTATGCGAATACAATTTAATAACCGTTTGAAGTATACTAAGTAATTTTATTATCTTTTTTTTAAGATTCTCTTTTC
>NW_016978790.1:0-501 GCF_001483705.2 Eufriesea mexicana | reverse complement strand
ATTCCTCTGCTCTACACTGCTCTACTATACTCTGCTCGTGTAAGGGCAGGCCCGAAATGATGGTACCGGCACGTTAGATTGAGTTAGGCTACACTTGTTCTGGCTATGTTAGTTCGTGTAAGGTCTGGATACCATTGACTTACGTGTTATACACTGTTTTTCGTCGTGTTATACACTGTTTTTCGGCGGCTTCCTGCGGGTTACTGTGTTCCAGTATGTTCTTGTTGGATCTGGGGAGTCAAGTGATATAGTGGCCTCGGCGCGTTAGTTTGAGATCGATTACGTACCGTTATGAAACATTTGGTTAGATTAAGATAGGATAGGCTTGACTTTTGTGCTATGCTCCTATAGTGGGTGGATTTCTGCGCTCTACATTGTCCTAATATGCTCTGCTTGACTTTGGGTGACCAGCAATTGTGCTCGCGGCACGTTTGGTTAAGTTATGCTGCGTTCGGTTATGTTAGGCTTGGTTATGATTTGATAAAAGAGCTTTGACTTTTG
>NW_016978789.1:395-1431 GCF_001483705.2 Eufriesea mexicana | reverse complement strand
ACGTAATATAATCAAACGTACCATATTTCAACCTAACATGACGATACCACTTTTCTTGGCCACTCCAGATCATAGCAGAATACACTAGAGCGCAGCAGAGCGCAGAAATCCACCGCTCTGCGGTGTATAGCATAATTAGCATAGAAGTCAAACATATCCGGTGCTAGCTTTGCCTAACCTAACCTATCCAAACGTAGTGTAACACAACATTACGTGACGAGACCAATATTGCTGGCCTCCAGGGGTACAAGGTGAAAACACTAGGACACAGTACAGCGCAGAAGCCATCCAAATAGCAGTGCATAGCACAAAATTCAAAGCCAAACTATCCTAACCGGACCATCCGTAGCATAACCAAACGTAACCTAACTCACACTAACATGCCGCAATCACTGTTGCTGGCCTCCACAGAGCCAAGCAGAATATATTATAGGGGAGCAGAGAACAGACATCCATAGAATAGCACTGTACGACAGAAATGTATAAGCTATCCAAACCAAACCCAAACTAACTTAACCTACACAAATGTAGCCCAACTTATCGTAACGTGCCGCGACGACTGTTGCTGGTCTCTCCAGGACAAAGCAGTATATAGTAGAGCCTTGTAGAACGCAGAAATCCACCGAATAGCATTGCATAGCACAAAAGTGAAAGATATCCGGTCCTAGACTGACTAAGCCAAAACAAACCAGACGTAACGTAACTCAACATAACGTGACGGGACAACTAATGCTGACTGCCACAGGGGCATGCATAGCATATTGGAGCATAGTAGAGAGGAGAAATCCACAGAAAAGCAGTGCATAGCACGAAAGTGGTAGCCAACAAACCTAACACAACGAAACCTGACATAGCTAAACGAAACCGAAATCAGCCTAACGTGCCGAAACCAATACTGCTGGCCTCCAGGGATCCAAGAAGAACATACTAGAACACAGTATAGCGCAGGGGCCCTACGAATAGCAGTGTATAGCACTAAATTCGAACATATCCTATCCTAACCGAACATACCGTGACATAACCGTAAGTTACCTAA
>NW_016978789.1:0-299 GCF_001483705.2 Eufriesea mexicana | reverse complement strand
GCAGCTTAGGGCAGAAAAGTCAAAGCTATCCAAACCTGACCCAAGCGAACGAAACCAAACGTAATGTAGCCTAACGAATCATAAAGTTTCGCGGCACAGTTGCTGGACTCAACAGGGCAAAGCAGAAAATAGTAGAGCCCAATAGGTCCCAGAAATTCACCGAAGAGCAGTGTATAGCACAAACGTCGAAGCTATCCTATCCTATACTAGCCAAACGTAACACGGCCGTACGTAGCATAGCTCAAGCTAATCTGCCGACACCACAATTGCTTGCGCTCCAGAGCCAAGTAGAGTATTCT
>NW_016978788.1:0-587 GCF_001483705.2 Eufriesea mexicana | reverse complement strand
GTTAAAACTGTCCCGACCAAACAGAGCCAGACCCATCCTAACCGTACGTAACCTGACTCAACACAGCGTGCCGAGACAACTATTGCTGGCCCTCCCACAGGCAAATCTGAAAATATTAAAGCACAGTAGGGCGCAGGGATACACCTAATAACAGACTATTGCACTAAAGTCAAAGCTATCCGCTCCTAGCCTAACCGAACGTAACATAACGAAACGAAACGTAACTCAAGCTAACGTGTCGAGACCGCTACTGTTGCCCTACACAGAGCCTAGCTGGACATACTAGAGCACAGTAGAGCCCAGAAATCCAACGAATAGCAGTGTATAACACAAAAGTCAAAGCGATCCTAACCAAACGTAACATAACCTACATAACCATACGTAACATAGCACAACCTAACGTGCCTGTGCCACCATTGCTGACTTACCCAGAGCAGAGCAGAACATATTAGAGCACAGTTGAGCGCAGAATCCCATCGGATAGCAGTGTATTGCGCACGAGTCAAAGATATCCTATCCTAACCTAGCAAAGCATAACATAACCAAACGTAACATAACTCAACATAGCGTGCAGAGACTTCTATTGC
>NW_016978787.1:9749-10130 GCF_001483705.2 Eufriesea mexicana | reverse complement strand
GACCTGACCTGACCTGACCTGACCTGACCTGCCCCGACCTGACCTGACCTGACCTGACCTGACTTGACTTGACCTGAACTGACCGTACAAGACATGACCTGACATGACCTGACCTGCACTGACCTGACCTGACGTGACCTGACATAGCCCGACCTGTCCTGACATGGACTGACCTGACCCGACCACACTAGACACGACCTTGCCTGTCCTGACCTGACCTGACCCGACCTAACCTTGCCTGACCTGGCCTGACCTGAACTGACCTGAACTGACCTTAGCCGACCTGACCTTACCTGAGCTGACATTACCTGACATGACCTGACCTGTCCTGACTTTAACCGACCTTACCTGCCCTGACCTGACCAGACTGACCTGACCTGA
>NW_016978787.1:0-291 GCF_001483705.2 Eufriesea mexicana | reverse complement strand
GACCTGACCTGTCCTGACATGACCTGACGTGACCTGACATGACATGACCTGACCTGACTTGACCTGACCTTGCCTGACCTGAACTAACCTGAACTGACATCATCAGGCCTGACCTGACCTTACCTGACCTGACCTGACCTCACCAGACACGTCCTTGCCTGGCCTGACCTGACCTGACCTGATATGACATGACCTGTCCTGAAGTGAATTGACCTCAACAGACCTGAGCTGACCTGACCTGATTTGACCTGACATGACTTGACCTGACCTGACACGATCTGGCCTCGCCTG
>NW_016978786.1:0-1797 GCF_001483705.2 Eufriesea mexicana | reverse complement strand
GTGCCGAGACCACAATTCCTGGGCTCCCCAGAGCCAAGCAGAATATATTAGAGCACAGTAGAGAGCAGAAACCCTACGAATATACGTGCATAACGCGAAAGTGAAAGCCATCCTAACCAAGCGTAGCCAAATCTGGCCAAACCAAACGTAGCCTACCCCAACCTACCGTTTCACGACCGCCATTGCTGGCCTCCCCAGGGCGTAGCAGAACATATTAGAGGAGAGCAGATAATAGTCATCCACAGAATCGCAGTGTAGTAGCAGAAATTTAAAGATATCCGTACCTAACGCAAACAAATGTAACCTAACGAAAGGAAGCCTAACTACACATAACGAACAGTGACACCTGTTGCTGGGCGCCCCAGTGCCATTCAGAAGGCAGTAGAGCACTGTAGAGCGCAGAAGTCCGCAGAGTATACCACGAAATTCGCTGTTATCCTACACTAACAAAAACATAGCCGAATCAAACGTAGCCTAACTCATCCTGACGTGCCGAGAGCACCCTTGCTGGCCGCCACAGTGTCGAGCAGAGTATGGAAGAGAAATGTAGAGCGCAGAAATACCCTACACTTCAGTGTACAGCACAAGAGTTAAAGATATCCTATCCTAACACTAACAAACCTAACCTATCCGAACGTAACGTAACACATACTAATCCGCAGCGGCCACTATTGCTTGCCATCCTACGGTCGAGCATATGAATGAAGAGCAGAGTAGAACGCAGAAATCAGCCGAATAACAGTCCTTGCCAGGGAAATCAAAGCTACCCAGACCTAACCCAAACAAACCTAACTTAGCCAAATGTAGCCAAGCACAAGCTGACGTGCCGTGACCATTGCTTCTAGCCTCCCCAGAGCCAAACGGAGCATATTAGAGGAGAAGAGAGAACAGAAATCCCTACAATAGCAGTGTGCAGCAAAAAGGTCGGAGCTTTCCAAACATAACCATAAGTAACGTAACCTAACCAAACGTTGCATATCCCAACATATCGTGCCGAGACCTGCATTGCTGGCCAACCCAGAGCTAAGCAGAACATATTGGAGCACAGTAGACAGTAGATATCCACCGAATGGCAGAGTATAGCACAATAGTCGATGCTATCCTATCCTAACCTAACGAAACGTACCATTGTCATACGTAACATAACTCAACCTAACGTGCTGCGACCACCATTTCTCGCCTCTCTAGGGCCCGCGAGAGAACATTGGAGTACAGTAAAGCGCAGAAATCCACTGCATAGGGGTGCACAGCACAAATATCAAAGCTGCTCTTGCCAAAACTAGGCAAACATATCATGACCGATCGTAACGTAGCCCAAACTAACGTGCATTGAACACTATTGTTACGCAGAGCCATGCAAAGTATATTGGAGCACAGTAGAGCGCAGAAATCCGACGTGTAACAGCCAATGCCAAGACTGTCAAAGCTAGCCAAACCTAACCCATAAAACGTAACCTAACCAAACGTAACACAGCTCAACCTAACGTGCCGAGGCCACTATTGCTGGCGCCGCCAGAGCCGAGCAGAGTATAGTAGAGCAATGTAGAGAGTGGAAATCCACCGAAAAGCAATGTATAGCACAAAAGTCAGAGGTATCCTAACCTAACATGGCATAACCTAACCTAATCAAACGTAGCATAACTAAACATAAAGTGCCCAGACCTTTATTGCTGGCCGTCCCAGAGCCAAGCTAAACACACTACAGCGAAGAAGAGCGCTGAAATCCAACGAATGGCAGTGTATGGCACAAGTGTCATAGCTGCCCGCGCCTAATCTAACCTACCGCAGCATAACCTA
>NW_016978785.1:0-882 GCF_001483705.2 Eufriesea mexicana | reverse complement strand
TTGTGCTTTACACTTCATCGCCGGCGATTTCTGTGGTCTACTGCGCTCTAGTATTTTCTGCTTTGCTCTGGTAAGGTCAGCAATAGTGGTGTAGGGCCGTTAGGTGGTTTTAGGTCACGCCTAGTTGTGCTGCGTTCGGTTAGCTTAAGCTAGGAGAGCTCCGACTTTTTGCTATACACAGATATTCGGTGGTCTTCTGCGCTCTGCTGTAACCTAGTATGCCTTGCTTTGCCCTGCGGACGCCAGAAAGTGTGGCAGCGTTGCGTTATGTAGTGTTATGTCGCATCAAGTAGAGGTATGTCGCGTTCGGTTGGGTTAGGTTCGTTTGCGTTGGGACACGATATCTTTGACTTTTGTGCTGTACACCGAAATGCGGCGGATGTCTGCGATCTACTGTGCCGTAGTATGTTCTGCTTTGCTCTGAGGAGGCCAGAAATGGTGGACTCGGCTCGTTAATTTTATTATTCAACGTAGGTTTGGGTTAGGTTTGGTCTGGTGAGGTTAGGGTGATTTTGACATTTTTGCTTTTCACTGCTATTTGTTGGCATCCTGTGCTCCACTGTACCCGAGTGTATTTTGCTTGGCTCTTGGGAGGCGAGTGACGGTGGTCCAGGCATGTCAGTTGGACTTATGCTACGCTTGGATATGTTACGTTCTGTTGGTGTAGGAGATGATAGCACTGACTGTTGTGCTGTATACTGCTACTCGGTGAACTTCTGCGCTATACTGTGCGCCACTATACTCTGCTCGACTCTTGGGTGGCCAGCAACAGTGGTCCCTGTAGGTTGGGCTGAGTTAGGTTTCGTTCGGTTATCCTGGGATTGGCTAGGTTAGGAGTGGATAGCTTTGACTCTTGTGCTATACACTGCTTTTCGGTGGATA
>NW_016978784.1:0-563 GCF_001483705.2 Eufriesea mexicana | reverse complement strand
GAGTTTGGCTACGTCAGGGTAGGTTATGTTCTTGTGGGTTAGATTTGGATATTTTTTACTTTTTCCATGTACACTGAGACTCTATGGAGCTCTGTGCCCTATAATACGTCCTGATTTCCTATGAGGATGTCAGCAATGGTTGTCTAGGCACATTAGGTCGAGTTAGGATACGTTTGGTTTTCTTATGTTTGGTTAGGTTAGGCTAGGATATCTTTGTCTTTTGCAATCTAAACTGCTATGCGGTGTATTACTGCGTTCTACACTCACCTAGTACGTTCTGCTTGGCTCTGGAGAGGCAAGCAATAGTGGACTCGGCACGTTAGGATGATATAGGCTACGTTTTGTTACGTCACATTTAGCTAGGTTAGGATATGGTAGCATCAACTGTTCTGCTATGCACTGCGATTCTATGGATTTATGCGCTGTAGTCTCCTCTAATGTGTCGGGCTTTCCTCTAAGGAGGGCAGCTATAGTGGTCTCGGCACGTTGGGACGAGCTGTGCTTCGTTTGGTTACGCCACGGTTGGTTAGGTTAGTGCAAGATAGCTTTGACTCTTGTGCTAT
>NW_016978783.1:0-213 GCF_001483705.2 Eufriesea mexicana | reverse complement strand
CCGTAGATACCCTAACCTCTCCTGACCAAACCTAACCTAACCAATCGTAGCATCACTAAACGTGACGTACGGCGACTACTGCTTCTGGTCTCCCAAACGCCAAGCAGAACGAAGTAGAATACAGTATATCGCAGAAACCCACCGAATAATGGTGTGTAGCATGAAGGTAGGAGCTATTCCAACCAAACATAGCCTAACCTGACCTAATCGATC
>NW_016978782.1:0-624 GCF_001483705.2 Eufriesea mexicana | reverse complement strand
CGGTTGACTTCTGCACTCTACTGTGCCCTAATATTTTCTGCTAGGCTCTGGGGTGGCCAGCAGAAGTGGTCTCTGCACGTTAGGCTGAGCTAGAATACGCATGGTTAAGTTGGGTTTGGTTAGGGTAGGACAGTATAGCTTTGACTTTTGAGCTATACACTGCTATTCGGTGGATTTCTGCTCTCTGCATTCCTCTAATATATCCTGCTTGGCTTTGGGTGTCCTGCAATATATGCCTCATCACGATAAGCTGAGTTACACTACCTTCAGGTGTGGTAGGTTTGGTCAGGTTAGGATAGGTTGTCTTTCACTTTTGTGATTAGCACTGCAAAGCGGTTAAATTCTGCGCTTTACTGCGCTCTTGTATATTTTGGTTGGCTTTATAGAGACCAGAAGTTGTGGTTGCGGTACGTTACGTTGAGGAGGGATACGTTTGTTCATGTTACGATTGGCTATGTTGGGACCGGTAACCTTTGACTTTTGTGCTATTTGCTAAAATGCGGTGGATTTCTGCCTTCTGCTGTGCCCTGGTTCATTCTGCCTGTATCTGTGGAGGCCAGTTATAGTGGACTCGTCAAGCTAGTTGAATTTCTGTTACGTTTGGATATGTGACGTTGGGCTAGG
>NW_016978781.1:0-488 GCF_001483705.2 Eufriesea mexicana | reverse complement strand
ATGGTTGGATGTATGAACGAATGTTTGTATGGATGTATAGATGCGTGTATGGTAGGGCGAATGAATGGATGCTTGTGTGGATGGATGTATGGCTGTATGTATGGATGTATGTACGGATGTATGTAATGATGTATGTACGAATGTTTGTATGGATGCGAGTGTGCGTGTACGTACGATTGTATGGATGTGTGTATCGACGTATGTATGAATGTATGTATGGATGGATGGGTGTATGGATGGATGGCAGTATGTATGTATGGACGTATGGATGTACGGGTGTATGGAGGGATGGATGTATGGACGGATGGCTGTATGAATGGGAATGTGTGAATGGATAGGTTTATGGTTTCACGTATGTATGGCTGGGTGGATATGTGGATGGAGGGACGTGTGGATGGTTTGAGGTATGGATGGACGAATGTACAGATGTATGGATGTATGGATGTATGGATGTATATATGTGTGGATGTTTGGATGTATGGATGGTT
>NW_016978780.1:0-606 GCF_001483705.2 Eufriesea mexicana | reverse complement strand
GAAACCGCTACTGCTGCCCCCACCCGCAAACCTAGCACGACATACCAGAGCAAAGTAGAGCGCTGAAGACCACCGAATAGCTGTGTATAGCAGAAAAGTTTGAGCTACCATAACCAAACGTAGCCATGCCCAACCTAGCCGAACGTAACACAACTCAACATACCGTGCCGAGATTACTATTGCTGGCATTGCCAGACCCATGGTGAAAAGCCTGGAGCGCTGTGGGGCGCAGAAACCCACCTAATAGCAGACAACAGTCCTAAGGTCAAAGCTATCCTCAGACAACAGCCCTAAGGTCAAAGCTATCATCTCCTAATATAGCCAATCTTAACATAACCAAGCGTAACCTATCTCGGCCTAACGAGGCGCGATCACAAAATGCTGGCCTCCCCAGAGCCAAGCAGAACACTTTAGTGCAGAGTGGAAATCAGAAATCCATAGAACCGCAGTGTATATCAGAAAAGTGGAAGATACCTAAGCCTAACGCAACAAACAGGACTTAACCAAACATTGCCCAAATCAACCCAACGTGCCGGGAACGACATTGCTGTCCTTCCCAGAGTCAAGCAGGGCGCACTAGAGGACAGCAGAGCGCAGAAATCCACC
>NW_016978779.1:0-254 GCF_001483705.2 Eufriesea mexicana | reverse complement strand
AGGAGGAAATATTCTTTGGGCGTGCTATAGCCATTGCAGTGCAATAGAATCTGGAGGGAAACATGAATTTTATTGACATTTTCGGCAAGAATACTGGTCAGCAATCCTTCTTTCATAAATAAAGAGGAAAGATTGTATTGGCGTGCTATAGCCATTGCAATGCTATAGAATCTGGGGGGAAAATGCAGTTATATTGACACTGTCGACTGATATCGTTGTCAACTAACGTTCTTGCATGAATACGTAGGAATGAT
>NW_016978778.1:0-290 GCF_001483705.2 Eufriesea mexicana | reverse complement strand
AACAGGTTAATACAGCGGCTGCAGTACTCTGCTTTGGATAAACTGAGTACCGTGCTGTCAATTTCAAGCATTACTATCCATAACCATCGTATACGTAATCTATTCCAGAACTTCTTGCGACTATACATCATGAGTGGCAAAGCAGTCCAACGCTTACATTACTTTCATGATGGCCGGAATGAGTACCTTGTTGTCGTTTATATCTCGAGGGGAATTGGTCCAGTATCTTGCCACTCTGGGAATGTTTTAGAATATATATCACCATTGAGCAGATTAATCCAACGGCAGCA
>NW_016978777.1:0-332 GCF_001483705.2 Eufriesea mexicana | reverse complement strand
TCCAATGGCAAGTACAGCCATCTACTTGCCAGAGAATAGGTCAATTCAAAATCTATAACTTGTTATAGCTTGGTGTGCATATCGCCTAACGCCTTCAAACCAATGGCAAGTACAGCAATCTACTTGCCAGAGGATAGGTCTATTCAAAATATATAACCTGCTATAGCTTGGTTAATAGATCGCTCAACGCCTTCAATCTAATGACTGGAACGGCCATATACTTGCCAGAGAATAGGCGTTTTCAAAATATATAATCTGTTATAGCTTGGTGAATAGGTCGCCAAACGCCCTCAACCAATGGCAAGTACAGCCATCTACTTGCCAGAGAATAG
>NW_016978776.1:0-303 GCF_001483705.2 Eufriesea mexicana | reverse complement strand
CAATTTTGTTGTCGTTTTCGACTAATATCGTGGTGAGCCATCTTCCTTGCATAGGTAAGGAGGAAACATACTTTTGACGTGCTATAGCCTTTGCAATGCTATGGACTCTGGCAGGAAAATACAATTTTACCGACATTTAAGACTGATATCGTGGTGGGCCACCTTTCTTCCATAAATAAGCATGAATGATACTGTCGGCGTGCTATTGTCATTGCAATGACATAGAATGTAGTTGGAAAGTTCAATTTTATTGACATTTTCGACTATTACCGTGGTGTGCTATCTTCCTTGCATAGGTAAGGA
>NW_016978775.1:0-515 GCF_001483705.2 Eufriesea mexicana | reverse complement strand
TTAACAGGTTATAGATTTTGAATACACCTATTCTCTGGCAAGTTGATGGCTGTACTTGCCATTAGTTGCAGACGTTAGGAGACCTATTAACCATGCTATAACAGATTATAGACTTTGACTTGAAATATTCTCTGGCACGTAGATGGCTGTACTTGCCATTGTATTGAAGACGTTAGGCGACCTGTTCTCCAAGCTATAACATATTATAGATTTTGAATAGACCTATTCTCTGGCAAGTAGATGGGTGCACTTGCTGGATTGAAGGCGTTATTCGTTCTATTCACCAAGCTATAGCAGGTTATGGACTTTGAATAGACCTATTTTCAGGCAAGTAGAAGTCTGTACTTGCCATTGGATTGAAGGCGATGGGCGGCCTATTCACTAAGCTATAACAGATTATAGATTTTGAATAGACCTATTATCTGGCAAGAAGTTGGCTGTATTTGAGATTAGAATGAAGGCGATAGGCGATGTATTCACCAAGCTATAACAGATTATAGATCTTGAATAGGCCT
>NW_016978774.1:0-692 GCF_001483705.2 Eufriesea mexicana | reverse complement strand
GACTAATATCGTGGTGAGCTGACATCCTTGCATGTGTAAGGAGGAAAGATTCTACTGGCGTGGTATAGCCATTGCATTGATATAGAATCTGGCTGGAAAATTCTATTCTATTGACATTTTCGACTAATATCGCGGGGAGCTAAATTTCTTGGATGCATATGGACGAAATATTCTATTGGCGTGCTATAGCCATCGAAAACCTATAGTATCTGGATGGAAAATTCTTATGGACGAAATATTCTATTGGCGTGCTATAGCCATTGAAAACCTATAGTATCTGGATGGAAAATCCTATTTTATTGACATTCTCGACTAATATCGCGGTGAGCTGACATCCTTGCATAAATAAGGAGGAAAGATTGTATTGGCACGCTATAGCCATTGCAGTGCTATACAATCTGACAGCTTTATTCAATTTTATTGACATTTTCGGCTAATATCGTGGTGAGATAGCTTTCTTGTATAAATAAGGAGGAAAGATTCTATTAGCACGCTATACCCATTGCAATCCTATAGAATCTGCCTCGAAAATTCAATGTCATCGACATTTTCGACTAATATCGTGGCAAGGTGACTTTCTTGCATAAACAAGGAGGAAATATTATATTGGCACGCTATACCCATTACAGTGCTTTGGAATCTGCCTCGAAAATTCAATTATACTGACATATTCGACCAATATCGTGGTGAGC
>NW_016978773.1:0-1178 GCF_001483705.2 Eufriesea mexicana | reverse complement strand
GGTCAAAATAGCTCATCCAATCCTAGCCAAACGTAACACAACCAAACGTAACTTAACACGACCTAGCGGGACGAGACAACTATTACCGGCATCCACGGAGACAAGCAGAGAGTAGTAGAGCACAGTAGGGCGCTGAAATCCGCCGAATAGCAGTGTATATCACAAAAGTCGTAGACAACCTGACCTAAGCCGACCCAACCAAACTTGACCAAACGTAGGACAGCTCCACATAGAGTTTCGCGACCACTGCTGCTGGTCTCCGCAGAGCCAAGCGGGATATAGTAGAGCACATTGGTCCACAGTGGTCCTCCGAATTATAGTGTATAGCACGATAGTCAAAACAATCCTGATCTAACCAAAGCTAGCACAACGTAACAAAGCCAAGCATAACTGAACCTAACGTGCCGCGACGACTACTGCCGGACTCCCCACAGTCAAGCGGTACATAATAGTGGAGAGCAGAGCGCAGAAATCCACAGAATCGCACTCTACAGCAGAAAAGTCAAAGCTATCCTGTACTAACCTAACGAAATATATCGTAACCAAACGTAACATACCTTAAGCCAGCCTTCCGCGACGACTATTGCTGGCATCCAAAGAATCGAGCGAAAGATGGTAAAGAAATGCAGAACGCAGTAGTCCACCGAATCGCAGTGTATTGAGCGAAAGTCAAAGCCACTCTAGCCTAAACCAAGCACATCTAACAACCGAAACGGACGTAACACAACCTAACCTGCCGAGCCTACCATTGCTGGACTCCAAAGAGCCGTGCAGAGCATACTAGTGGAAAGTAGGGTGCAGAAATCCATAGTATCCAAATGTGCCCAAGCCTAGCCCAAGCAAAAATAACCTAACCATACGTAACGTAACTGAACCCAACGCGCAGCAGCAACGATTGCTCGACTCCCCAGGGCCAAGCTCAATATTGCAGAGCACAGTAGAGCTCAGAAATGCACCGAACAGCAGTCTGCAGCACGAAAGTCGAAGCTATCCTTTCTAAACATAAACTAACCTAACATAATCAAACGTAACAATACTCAACCTAGCGTACCGCGACCACAACTTCTCTCCTCCCCTGAGTCGAGCAGGGTATAGATGTGCAACGTAGAGTGAAGAAATCCACCGAATAGCAGTGTGTAGCACAATAGTCCATGATACCCTAAACTAACCTGACGCAA
>NW_016978772.1:0-696 GCF_001483705.2 Eufriesea mexicana | reverse complement strand
GTGTATGGCACAAAAGTCTAAGCTACTGTTTACTAACATAGCCAAACGTGTCATAAGGAAGCGGAGTATAGCGCAACCCAACGCGCCGAGACCACTATTTCTGGCCTGTCAAGAGCCGAGCAGAACGTATTAGATAGCAGCAGAGCGGAGACATCCACCGAATAGCGATGAATGGCCCAAAAGCCTAAGCCACTCTCTCCAAACCTAACAAAACGTAACATACCCAAACGTAGCATAACCCAACTTAACGTTCCGAGACAACGATTGCCGGCCTCCTCAGATCCAAGCAGAATATACTAGAGCACCGCGGAGCGCAGAAATCCACCTCACTGCAGTGTATAGCACAAGGTCAGACGTAACCTAACCTAACCCGACCCTACCTAATCTATCCAAACGTAGTGTAATTGAGCATGACGGTACGAGACCAATATCTCTGGCCATCACAGAGCCAAGCAGAGCATACTATGGCACATAAGTGCACAGGAATCCACCGAATAGCAGTGAATAGCACGAAGGTCGAAGCTACCCTAACCAAACTTAGCCTAACCTAATCGAACCAAACGTGTCCCAGCGCAACCTAGCTTGCTGCAGATGCTACTGCTCGCCTGCCCAGAGTCGAGCAGAGTATAGTACAGCAATGTAGAGAGCGGAAGTCTGCCGAAAAGCAGAGTACAGCACATGAGACCAGGACATCCT
>NW_016978771.1:0-460 GCF_001483705.2 Eufriesea mexicana | reverse complement strand
CTAATATCGTGGTGAGCTATCTTTCTTGCGTAAATAAGGCGTAAAGATTCTTTGGCGTGCTATGGGCATTGCAATGCCGAAGAATCTGGCTGGAAAAATCAATTTTATTACCATTTGCGACTAATATGGTGGTGAGCTAACTTTCTTCCATTTATCAGGAGGAAAGATTCTGTTGGCATGCTATAGGATTTGCAATGCAACAGAATCTTGCAGGAAAATTCAATTTCATTGACATTTTCGACTTATATCGCGGTGTGCGAACATTCTTGCATAAACAAGGAGGAAAGCTTATTTGGCAAGCTGTAACCATTGCAATGCTATGGAATCTTGCTCGATAATTCAATTTTACTGACATTTTCGTCTAATATCGTGGTGAGCTAACTTCCTTTCATAAGTTAGGAGGAAGGATCCTTTTGGCGTACTATAGCCATTGCAGTGATATGGAATGTGCCTGGCAGTT
>NW_016978770.1:0-744 GCF_001483705.2 Eufriesea mexicana | reverse complement strand
TCAGTACTATAGAATCTTACTGGAAAATTCAATTTTATTGACATTTTCGATTAATATCGCGGTTAGATAATTTTGTTGCATACGTAAGGAGGAAAGGTTCTATTGGCATGTTATAGCCATTGCAAGGCTACAGAATCTGACTGGAAAATTCTATTTTATTGACATTATCGACTTATATCGTGGTAGGCTAATTTTGTTGCATAAATAAGGAGGAAAGACGGTATTGGCATGCTATAGCCATTCCAATGCTATAGAATCTGACTGGAAAATTCAATTATATTGTCATTTTCGACTAATATAGTGGTGAGCCAATTTTGTTGCATAAATAAGGAGGAAAGACGGTATTGGCATGCTATAGCCATTCCAATGCTATAGAATCTGACGGGAAAGCTCAATTTCATTGACATTCTCGACTAATATCGTGGTGAGGTAATTTTGTTGCATAAATTAGGTGGAAATATTCTATGGGCACGCTATAGCTATTTCAGTAGTATAGAATCTTACTGGAAAATTCAATTTTATGGACATTTTCGATTAATATCGCGGTGAGCTAATTTTGTTGCATACATAAGGAGGAAAGGTTCTATTGGCATGTTATAGCCATTGCAATGCTACAGAATCTGACTGGTAAATTCAATTTTATTGACATTATCGACTTATATCGTGGTTGTCTAATTTTGCTGCATAAATAAGGAGGAAAGATTTAATTGACATGCTATAGGCATTCCAATGCTATAGAATCTG
>NW_016978769.1:0-768 GCF_001483705.2 Eufriesea mexicana | reverse complement strand
ATGCACGGCTATTCTGTGGATTTCTGCGCTCTACTGTGATCTGATATTCTCCGCTTGTCTATGTAGATGTCGGCAATAGTGCTGTCGGCACGTTAGGCTGAGTTAGGTTCGTTTGGATATGTTACTCTTTGTTTGGTTAGGATATGCTAGCATTGACTTTTGTGCTATACACGGCTAATCGGTGGAAGGATGAGCTCTACATTGCTCTCCATTACTCTGCTCGCGTCTCGGGAGGCCAGCAGTAGTGGTCGCCGCACGTTAGGTTCAGGTAGATTACGCTTGGTATGGATAGGGTACTTTGTGTTAGGTTAAGTTGGCTTTGACCATTGTGGTGCAGACTGTTATTCTATGGCCTTCTGCGTCCTTAAGTGCTGTACCACACTCTACTTTCCTCTGCGGACGCCAGGAACAATGCTCGCGGCAAGTTATGTTGAGATATGTTGCGTTCAGTTCGGTTTGGTTTGGCTAGGTTTGGTTGGGATATCCCTGACTTTTGTGCTACAGGCTGCCATTCGGAATACTTCAGCGTTTTTTACTTCAGCGTTTTACATTGCTCAGCTATACTCTGCTTAGCACCCGTGAGGCTATTAATAGCGGTCGTAGCACGCCAGCCTGGGTTACGTTAAGTCCGCTTATCCTATGTTTGGTTAGGTTAGGACAGGGTGTCTTTGACTTTTGTGCTATACTCTGCTATTCTGTCAACACCTGTGCACTGCATTGCTCTACTGGCACTGCTTGTATCTCGGGAGGTCAGCTATAGCGGCCGTC
>NW_016978768.1:0-296 GCF_001483705.2 Eufriesea mexicana | reverse complement strand
ACGTAAACTAACTCAACCTTACGTACCGAGATCACTATCGCTAGCCTCACTAGAGACAATGAAGAAATGTTGGAAAACAGTAGAGCGCAGGAATCCGCGTATATTATTGAATAGCGCAAAAGACTGAACTATCCTGTCCTAACCTCCCAGACGTAACACAACCAAACGGAGCATAGTCCGAACCAACACGACGGGACCGCTGTTGCTGCACATCCCAGGACCATGCAGATCACAGTAGAGCACAGTCAATTGCAGAAATCCTCCGAATAGCAGTGTATAGCACGAAAGTCAAAGGA
>NW_016978767.1:0-298 GCF_001483705.2 Eufriesea mexicana | reverse complement strand
TGCGTTAGACAACCTATTCGCCAAGCTATAACAGATTATATATTTTGAATATACCTATTCTCTTGCAAGTAGGTGGCTGTACCTGCCATTGGATTGAAGGCGTTGGTCGATCTATTCACCAAGCCATAACAGGTTATTGACTTTGAATACACCTATTCTCTGGCAAGTAGATGGCTGTACTTGCGTGTGGTTGCAGACGTTAGTCGACGTATTAACCAAGGTAGAACAGATTATCGATTTTGAATAGACCTATTCTCTGGCAAGTGGGTGGCTGAACTTGCCATTGGATTGAAGGCGT
>NW_016978766.1:0-602 GCF_001483705.2 Eufriesea mexicana | reverse complement strand
TGTTATTCTAGAACTGTTATAGGACTTGAATAATCATTGAACAGATTAATCAATCGGCTACAGCGCTATATTGACAGATTCAATATGTACCGTAGAGTCAATTGGAAATATATCAAGATATAACAGCAACATACAAAGATTATTCCAGAATCGCTGTGGAATTCACATCCTCAGCGAACAAGGTAGCCCAACGGCAACACTACATTGATGGTTGCTGCACTCAGTACAGTATTTTCAGTTTTTAATATCTCGAGGTCCACTGGATCTCTATTTTGTCATTCTAGGGCTGTTACAGAATTTTATTCACAATTGGACTGATTATCCCAACGGATACAGAGCTATATTGGTAGATTTAATATGTACCGTAGTGGCAATTGGAAACGTCAGAAGCCATAAATGAAATTTACATTGTTTATTTCGGAATTGCTTTGGAATATACATGCTCAGTGTAGAATGTTGTGCGACGGTGACATTGCGGTTCTGATGACTGCCCTCAGTACTGTGTTGTCAACTAGTAATATCTGGACGCTGAATGGGTTAGTATTTTGTCATTCTGGAATTGTTACAGAACTTAAATCGTAATTGAATAGATTAATCCTTCG
>NW_016978765.1:0-2658 GCF_001483705.2 Eufriesea mexicana | reverse complement strand
CGAATGGAAATTAAAGCCATGCCTTAGAAATTGTTGCTTCAGTTTCCTTTCCTCCTGAACTTATTCTGTGTAAATAAGAGAAACATATAGCCGAACAATACTCACCTAGTCTCAAACAAATCGAAATACTACAACACAAATACAAACATCCAACTCCACATTCAACTGACGATAAATAAGAATCCTACTGAATCACAGTTACCAGCCGAATGAATCATCAATAAAGACACTGCTAGAGACACACAACCCTAGCTGATATTAAAACAGTATTGTCACAACCATCCAACAGAACAGAAGGTATTTGTCCCACTCTCACCCACCCTTACTGAAAACCATAAAAAGTGTCACTAGTAGCAAGGAAATACAAACAAGACCAACTTCGTCAACATTCGACCCTTAAAAACCCGAGGAACTCAACGATTGGCTTAATTCAACCGAATAGATAACAGAAAGACCTACCACAAAATATATTTTGGGGTCGTATTTGGAGGCGGTGGTGGGATGAACTTGAATATATTATAAATTCTTAATATAACGCAATAAGCGCTATTAACAGAATTTTTGAACGCTTGTCCCGATTGACCACGACTTCACTCGACCTTTTACCCGTACGCTCTTATAACTGACTTCTAATTATAAGACTGATTCGTTGGAATCCGGATTTCAATATACAACACGGGTTCTAGCAACAAGGCTACGTTGGAAAAATACAAGTCGGCGGAGAGGAAAAAACAAAACAGAAATTGACACTGAGACTGACTGAACTGACTACTGAACTGAAAACTGTATTGAAACTATGCTGAAACTGTGCTGAAACTGACCTTTCGCAAATTTTGTGGGCGCTTATATAATGTTAGTTTTTGGGGGAGTGAAGATGACCATTGGCCCTTAGTGAAAATAGGAATGAGTCAATTGTTTTTGGACTCTGAAATAGGTCTGCGTTTATCAGCCAGGTCCTTCTAGTGACTAAAGGCCAACGAATCGTTAGTCATCCAACAGATTTTTACGATTCGTAACTGACAACTTTTAGGTTGACTGGCTTCTATTCTAAGATTTCTGATTTAAACCTGATCTGGTCGCATCCTTGTACTCCTATTTAACCTCACACTATAATGCATTAACTCTGTCAACAAATATTAGAACAATAAAAGAAAAAATGTACCTTTTAAAGACACTGTACTTATCTTTCCACAAATAAACCAAATATTTTGATTTAAAGAAACTGTCCCCATACCAATAATAAAAATTGTATAAAATAAAAGCTACTTACTTGACCACGCTGATATAGATTCGAACACGGCATGTAAGGATAACGAAAATAATATAGAAATGGTGAGCGTGGTGTGTTTAGGGCATGAGGTCACCGTCTGTGACAGTGCCCTTTTGTCTAAAGTGCATGGGGACGCTTGGGCCGTTTCTCGAAAATAGAGGATAATAAACAGCGGTTTTGGGTTTGGCTCGTGCGTTCAGAGTGTTATTTGGAGTGCGTGCGGAAGGATGAGTGACCGTACGCAAGAATCGTACGAATGGGGTATCTAGGGAAGTATCGATTGCAAGTGAAAAGTCTAGGAATGCGTCGCTGAGTATTTAGGCTACGTGACCCAATGAGGGTGTGAAGCTGAGAGGCTGTGAAGAGTGAGTGAGAAAAACGTGATTAAGACAGAGAGCATGAGTATGAAAGAGGATAGAGCGTATGGTTTAAATAAGGGCGCAAGAGTCTTTGAGCGAGAGTCTTTTGGGAGAGTTCTTTGGGAGGGTACACAAGAGTTTCCAAGAGAGCAGTCAGTAAAGAATTAGTTGCTAGTTGCTATTGAGAGTGGCAACAGTTAGTTAATTGTTAGTCGTTGTTATTAGTTAAATAGTGAGCTGTCGGTCGTAGTCACCTAGTGAGGGCTTGTCGCGGATTCACTAGCTGTGACTTCGTCTTTTGCATCACACCTCGCCGCCTTTCACCTTGATCCCACTTAAAGTTGAAATCTCGGTTCTGCATAATATTTGGGGTCTTGAACGGAACTTCTACAATAATTTTGGTATTACAAACTCAATACAAAAATTTAACGCGATAGGAATACATTTTCTAAGAATTCCCAAACAAAATGATAATAAAAGCCATAAAGAACTTAACGGAATAATTATAAAGGGAACTAATAAAGTTAAAAACGAAATTATGTTAAATTTTCTCAAATATATTTAGGATTACTATTGGAAGGGATCGACTAGAATAATATTGCGGCACTAAATAGAACATAAATAAGCGTTATTAATTGATTAACGGATCAATGTAATACCATAGTACTTATGCAACGTTCTAATAACTTTCCTACAATCGACTTCTAAGATTTCTGATTTAAAACTGCTCACTTCAAATTCATTTTCGATACTGTTGATCTTAAACTGACTCGTTCGCAACTTTGTAGTCTTCTTTCATAATCAGGATTTCTTATTCAGCGCATTTTCCATACGACCTGGATGGACTAGATACTTCAAACACTCGGGACGCATTCGTAAACTTTCGCTCGTTTCTCGCACTCGACGCTGTCATAAATATCCCTTACAATCGATCTTCTTGCACACTATCACTTTCGTCCTACATTACAAATATTCTTTCATACGTTCCATACATTCTTTCAGGGATGCACTCGTTCGAATCCTACATAT
>NW_016978764.1:0-383 GCF_001483705.2 Eufriesea mexicana | reverse complement strand
TGACATTTTCGACTAATATGGTGGTGACCTAACTTTCTTGCATAAATAAGGCGGGAAGATTCATTTGGCGTGCTGTAGCCATTGCAATGCTATAAAATCTGGCTGGAATATACAATTTTATTGACATTCTCGACTAAGATTGTGGTGTCCTAACTTTCTTGCATAAATAAGGCCGGAAGATTCAATTGGCGTGCTATAGCCATTGCAATGCTATAAAATGTTGCTGGAAAATGCAATTTTATTGACATTTTCGACTAATATTGTGTTGACCAAACTTTCTTGCATATAAAAGAAGGAAAGATTCTACTGGCGTGCTATTTTCATGACGATGCTATAGAATCTGTCTGGAAAATTCAATTTTATTGACAATTTCGGCTAATATC
>NW_016978763.1:0-635 GCF_001483705.2 Eufriesea mexicana | reverse complement strand
CAAAAGTCAAAGCTGTCCCAGCCTAACCTAACCAAACATAACAAAACCAAACGGATCCAGACTGAACCTAACGTACCTAGGCCATTATTGCTGACATCACCAGAGCCTATCGGAATAAGCTAGTGCACAATTTTGCGCTGATATCTGCCGCATTACTGTGCAAAGCACAAAAGTCGAAGATATCCTAACCTAACCTTATCTACCCTAACGCACCAAACGTAGCCTAACCAAACATAACGTGCCGGTACCACCGTTGCTGGATTTTGCAAAGCCAAGCTGATCTTATTAGAGCATAGTAGAGCGCAGTAATAAACCGAGTAGCTGTGTACACGGCAAATATCAAAGCAATCCTCTCCATACCTAACCGATCGTGACATACAAGAACTTAACATAAGTCACCCTAACGTGCCGCGACAGCTATTGCTTGCCTCGACAGAGCCAAGCAGAACATGTTAGAGGGCGTAGAGCTCAGAAATCCATATAATCTCTGTGTATAGCGGAAAAGTCGAAGCTGCCCAAACCTAGCGCGGGCTAATATAACTTAACCAAACGAAGCCCAACGTAACACATCCTACAGAGACCACTATTGCTGGAATCTCCAGAGCCAAGCAGAATATACTAGGGCACAGTGGAGC
>NW_016978762.1:0-2224 GCF_001483705.2 Eufriesea mexicana | reverse complement strand
ACTTTTGTGCCGTACACTGCTTTTCGGTGGATTTCTGCGTTCTACTGTGATCTAATACTCTCTATATTGCTCTGGGGAAGCCAGAAACAGTGGTCTGGGCGCGGTAGGCTCTGTTAGGCTACGTATGGTTATGGTAGGTTTGGTTAGATGAGGATAGGATAACTTTGACTTCTACGGTATGCACTGCCATTCGGTGGATATCTGCCCTTATCGTTGCTCTACTATACTCTACTGGACTCTGGGGAAGCGAGCAATGGCGTTCGTGGCACGATAGGTTGCGTTAGGTTAGGTTGGGATATGTTAGGTTAGGTTTGGATATGATGGCTTTGGCTTTTGTGCTGGACTCTGCTATTCGGTCAATTTGCGCGCTCTGGTGTGCTGTATTACGTTCTTCTTGGATCTGGGGAAGCCAGCAATAGTGGTCTCGGCACATAAGGCTATGTTATGTTGCGTTTGGTTATATTACGTTTGGATATGTTAGGATACGGTACTTCCCTTTTTTGTGTTCCACACCGCTTTTCGGTGGATTCTACGCTCAACATCGCTCTGCTATACTCTGCTTGACTCTGGAGTGACCAGTAGTAGGGTTCTCGGACCGTTCGTGTCAGTTAGGCTTCTTCCGGCTTCATAAGTTTAGGCAATATTAGGTTTGGACAAATACGATTTTCGCGGTATACACAGATGTTCGGTGGATTTCTACGCTCTACTCTGCCCGAATATATTCTGCTTGGCCCTGGGGAGTCAGAAATAGACGTTTCGGCACGTTATGTTGAGTTAGGCTGTGTTTGGGTACGTTCTGTTTGTTTGGTTTAAGACAGGTAATATTAGACTTTTCTGGCATACACCGCGATTCCAAGGATTTCTGTGTCCCACTGTCCACATATATGTCCTGCTGGGCTCCGTGGTGGCCAGCAATCCTGGTTGTGCCACGTTAGGTTTATTTATGCTACGTTCGATCATTTTAAATTTGATTAGTTTGAAAGAGGATGGATAGGATTATACACTACTATTCGGTTCATTCCTGCGCTGTAATGTGCTCCAATATGTTCAGCTTGGCTCCGCGAAGGACAGCAATATCGGTGTCGGCACGTTATATTGTGCTAGGCTACGTTTGGTTAGGTTAGGTTAGGTCAAGTAATGTCAGTTTATGCTTGACCTTTGTGCTATACACTGCTTTCGGCAGATGTCTGTACTCTACTGTGCTGTAACGTGTTCAGCTTGACGCTGGGAAGGGGAGCAATAGCAGTATCTGCAGGTTTCTTTGGGCTCGGCTACGTTTGGCTATGTTAGGCTTGGTCAGGTTATGTTAGGATATCTTCGGCTTGTGTGCGTTGCATAGCAATGCGTAGGGCTTCAGCCTTCTACCGTGCTCTAGTACACTCTGCTTGGCTCTGGGAAGGCTAGCAATATCGGTATCAGCATGTTATGTTGTATTAGGCTACGTTTGGTTAGGTTAAGTTAGGTCAGGATAGGTTAGTATATCTTAGGATTCTTTGAATCACACGGCAATGCGGCGGACTATTGCGCTGTAGTGTGTGCTAGTATAATCTGCTTTGTTGTGGGGTGGTTCGCAATAGTGGTCTAGGCACGTTAGGATGAGCTGGCTTACGGTTGCTTCTGTTATGATTGGTCAGGTTAGGCTTGGACAGCTTTGACTTTTGTGCTATACATTTCTTTTCGTTGGATTCCTGCGATCTACTGCGATCTAGTGTGTCCAACTTGGCACAGGGATGGTCAGCATTGTCGGTCCTGATTTGTTAGGTTACGTTCTGTTGGGTCAGGTTAGAATAAGCTTGGTTAGGATAGCATTTACTTTTATGCTGTGCACTGCTGCTCGGTGGATTTCTGCGCTCTACTGTGCTCTAGTATGCCCTGAATGGCTCTGCAGAGGTCAACAATAGCGGTCGTGGCACGGTAGGTTTGGTTATGCTACGTATGGTAATGTCACGACTGGTTAGTTTAGGATGGGGTAGCTTCGACAGTTGTGCTATGCACTGCGATTCTATGGACTTCTGCGCTCTATTCTCCTCTAATATGTTCTGCTTGGCACTGAGGAGTGCAGCAGCTCCGCTCTCGGCACGTTTGTAGTAGTTGCGCTACGTTTGGTTACGTTACGTTCGGCTAGGCAGGGGTAGGGTCGCTTAGACTTTTGTTCTATACGCTGCAATTCAGTGGACTTCTGGGCCCTACATTGGCCTACCATACTCTACCCGAATCTCGGGAT
>NW_016978761.1:362-641 GCF_001483705.2 Eufriesea mexicana | reverse complement strand
AGTTTAGGTCAGATCATGTCAGGTCAGGTCAGGTCAGGCCAGGCCCGGCCAGATCATATACGGTTAGGTCGGGTCATGTCAGGTCGGGTCAGGTCAGTTCAGGTCAGTTCACTTCAGATCATGTCATGTCATGTCAGGTCAGATCAGGTCAGGCCAGGCAAGGTCGTGTCAGGTCAGGTCAGGCCAGGTCAGTCAGGTCAGGTCAGGGCAGGTAGGGTTGGTTAAAGTCAGCACGGGTCAGGTCAGGTCAGGTAACCTCAGCTCTGGTGAGGTCAGGTC
>NW_016978761.1:0-210 GCF_001483705.2 Eufriesea mexicana | reverse complement strand
CAGGTCAGGTCTGGTAAGGTCAGGTCAGGTCAGGCCATGTCAGGTCAGGTCGGGACAGGTCAGGTCAAGTCAGGTGAGGTCAGGAAAGGTCAGTTCAGGTCAGGTCTGGTCAGGTCATGTCAGGAGAGTTCAGGTCAGGACAGGTATGGTCAGGTCAGGTCAGGTCAGATCAGTCGGGTAAGCTCAGTTCAGGTCAGGTCAGGTCAGGTC
>NW_016978760.1:0-488 GCF_001483705.2 Eufriesea mexicana | reverse complement strand
AGCGCGAAAGTCTAAGCTACCCTAACCAAACATAGAGCAACCAAACCTAACCAAACGTTATCTGACTCAAACAAACCTCCCAATACCACTATTGCTCCAATCCCGAGAGTCAAGCAGAATATAGTAGAGCAATGTTGATCGCAGAAATCCATCGGTTAGCGGTGTGTAGCACAAATGTCGGAGCTGTCCTATCCTAACGCAACGTAACCTAAAATAACCGAAAGTATAGTAACACACTCTGACGCGCCTAGGCCAGTATTGCTGGCCTCTTCTGAGTCTAGCAGAGTATTCTAGAGCAGCGTAGAGAGCAGGAATCCACCTAAGTGCGGTGTATAGCACAAAACCCTAAGCTACTCTTTCCTAACGTAACCAAACGTCACATAACTAGAAGCAACGTATATCAGCCTAACGTGCCGAGAACACTGCTGATGCCCTCCCCAGAGCCAAGCAGAACATGCTAGAAGCGATTTGAGCGCAGAATTCCATAG
>NW_016978759.1:0-834 GCF_001483705.2 Eufriesea mexicana | reverse complement strand
CTTTCTTGCATAAATAAGGAGAATAGGTTCTGATGGCGTGCTATAGGCATCGCAATGCGACAGGATCTTACTGGAAAATTCAGTTTTACTGTCATTTTCGACTAGTATCGCCGTGAGCTAACTTTCTGGCACAAATAATGAAGAAAGATTCTATTGGCGTGCTATAGGCATTGGAATGCTATATAATCCTCCTGGAAAAATTAATTTTATTGACATTTTCGACTAATATTGTGGTGAGCTAGCTTTCTTGCGAGGATAAGGTGGAAAGATAATATTGTCCTGCTATTTCCATTGCAGCGCTATAGAATCTGGAAGGAAAAGTCAATTTTATTGACATTTTCGTCTAATATCGTGGTGAGCCTGCTTTCATGCATAAATAAGGAGAAAAGATTATGTTGGCGTGCTATAGGCATCGCAATGCTACAGAATCTTACTGGAAAATTCAATGTTACTGACGTTTTCGACTGATATCGTCGTGAGCTAACTTCCTTACACAGGTAAGGAGGACAGATCCTTTTTGAGTGCTATAGCCATTGCAATGATATAGAATGTGGCTGGAAAATACAATTTTGTTGACATTTTCGACTAATATCGTGGTGAGTAAGCTTTCTTGCATAACAAAGGAGGAACGATTCTATTGGCGTGTAATATGCCTTGCATGCTATAGAATCCTCCTGGAAAATAAACTTTTATTGACATTTTCGAGTAATATCGTGGTGAGTAAGCTTTCTTGCATAACAAAGGAGGAACGATTCTATTGGCGTGTAATATGCCTTGCATGCTATAGAATCCTCCTGGAAAATAAACTTTTATTGACATTTTCGACTAATATCG
>NW_016978758.1:0-5511 GCF_001483705.2 Eufriesea mexicana | reverse complement strand
TAGCTTAACCCAGCCAAACGAAGCCTAACTCAACCTTACGTTCCGGAAACACAATTGCTGGTATACCACAGCGCCTTGCAGAGTATATTAGAGCAGAGTAGAGCACCTAAATCCACAAAAAAGCAGCGTATAATGCAACAGTCAAAGCTGTCCTATCATAACAGAACCAAACGTAACCTAACCGAACGCGGCAATATCTCAACCTATCGCGCCGAGCCCAATATTGCTGGACTCACCACCGCCATACGAAAGTCATACCTATCTTAACCGAACTTAACATAACCTTCCCTAACCAAGCGTAACCTAACACAACCTGGCGTGCGGCGACCACCATTGGTCCCATTGCCAGAGTCGTGCAGAGTATAATAGAGCAATGTAGACCACAGGAATCTTCCGAATAGCAGTTTATAGCACAGAAATCAAAGAAATCTTAACCGAGCTGTCCTAACCTAACCTAACGAAAAGTAACCTTACTCAATATTCGAATCGCGGTGTATAGCACGAAAGTCTAAGTTAACTGTTCCGAGCTTAACCGAACCTGATCCAGCAAAACGTACCATAAACCAACTTAACATGTCGAGACCACCATTGCTGGCCTCCCAGGGCTAAGCAGAATATACTAGAGCACAGTAGAGCACAGAAATCCGTCGCATTGTAGTGCGCAGCACGAAAGTGAAAGATACCCTAAACTAACTAGGCATAACCTAACCTACCCAAACGTAGTGTAACTCAACATGGCGTGACGAGACAAATATTGCTGGCCCCCACAGAGCCGGGCTGAATGAGTTATAGCACAGTAGAATGCAGAAATGCCCCGAATAGCAGCGTACAGCACAGGTGTCTAAGCTAGTCTGTCCTAACCTACCAAACGTAACATAACCAGACGCAACGTAACTCAGCCTAACGTGCAGGGACCACACTTACTGGCCTCCCCAGATTAAAGCAGAACTTATTCGAACACAGTAGAGCACAGAAATCAACCCTATGGCAGTGTACAGGGCAAAAGTCAAAGCTATCCTATCCAAACCTAACCAAACCTTGCCTAACCAAACGTAGCCTAACTCAGACAAACGTGCCACGACCACTGTTGCTGGCTTCCCCAGAGTCAAGCGGATAGTAGTAGAGCAGTGAAAAGCGCGGAAATCCATGGAATAGCAGCGTATAGGGCAAAATTCCAAGTAAATCTATCCGAACATAGCCGAACGTAACATAACCAAACGTTACATAGCTCAAACTAACGTCCCTACACCACAATTGCTGACCTCCCCAGAGCCAAGCTGAATATACTAGAGCACAGCAGAAAGCAGAAATCCGCGTATTGAATTCTAAAGCAGGAAGGTAAAAGACAACCTAACACAACGTGACCTAGCCTAACCTAACAAAGCGTAACCTAGCCCAACCTAACGTGCCTAGCCAACTATTGCTGAGCTCCACATCGCCAATCAGGGCATACTAGAGGAGAGTGTAGCGCAGATGTTCTCAGAATGGCAGTGCCCAGCACAAAAGTCATACCTATCCTAGCCTAACGTACCCATGCATAATACAACCAAACGTAACATAACTCAACCTTGCGTGCCTACCCGCTATTGCTGACCTCCCCATATCAAAGCAGAATATACTATAGCACAGTAGAGAGCGGGAAGCCACCGAACAGCAGTTCGTAGCACAAAGGTCAAAGCCATTCTAAAGAAAATTGTCATATCCGATCCATATCAAACGAAACATAACACAAGGGATCGTGCCACACCCACTATTACTGGCCTCCCCAGTGACAAGCAGAGGCTTGTATAGCAATGCAGAGTGCTGATATCGTACGAAGAGCAGTGTATAGCGCAAAGGTCGAAGTTATCCTGTCCTAACCTGACCAAACGTAACATAAGCAAACATAGCGTAATTCAACGTAACCTGCGTGCACCACTATTGCTGACATCACCAGAGCAAGGCACAACGTACTAGAACGCAGGAGAGCGCAGATATCCTCCGCAATGTGGTGCAAAGCACAAAAGTCAAAGATATGCGGCAATATCTCAACCTATCGCGCCGAGCCCAATATTGCTGGACTCACCACCGCCAAGTAGAGCATATTAGAGTACAGTAGAGAGCAGAAATCCACCGCATGGCTGTGTATAGCACAAAAGTCGAAGATATCATGTGAAACCTAACCAAATGTAACAAAAGCATACGTAACGTAACACAACCTTGCGTGTCACGCCCGTTTTTGCTGTTCTCACGAGGACTAAGCAGATGCTAGTAGAGAAACGAAGTACACAGACACCGGCCGAATAGCAGTGTATAGCTCAAAGGTCAAAGCTCTACTAACCAAACCTATCCTAACCTAGCCAAGCCAACTGGAACATAGCACAACCTAGCGAGCAGAGGCCACCATTGCTGGCCTCCCAAGAGCCAAGCAGAACATATTAGATCGCAGTAGCGTGCAGAGACCCACCGAATAGCAGCGTATAGCACGAAAATCGAAGCTACATTCTCCCAACATAACAAAACGTAACGTAACAGAACGAAACGTAATTTAACCTAACGAGCAGTTACCATTATTGCTGCCCGCCACAGAGCCAAGCAGGATATATTATAGGAGAGAAGAGCGCAGGAATTCATAGAATTGCAGTTCTGGCGCAATAGTTGAAGCTACCCTATCCTAACGTAACCAAACTTAGTATAGCCGAGCGTAGGCTATCTCAGCCTAACGTGTCGAGAACAATATTACCGGCCAGCCCAGAGCCAAGCAGAATATACCGGAGCAAAGTAGAGCGCAGAAATCAGCCGCACGTCAGGGTAAAGCACAAGAGTCAAGGATACCCTAACCCAACGTGGCCTAACCCAATCTAACCAATTCTTGCCTAACTTAACATAACTTGCGGAGGCCACTATCGCTGGCCACCCAGAGCCAAGCAGAACATACTAAGTCACAGTAGAGCGCAGAACTCCACCGGATAGGAGTGTATAGCACAAAAGTCATAGTTATCCTAACCAAATCTAACTAAACCTAACATAACCGAGCGTAACATGACTCAACCTAGCGCGACGCGGCCACTATTCCCAGCGTCCCCAGAGATGAGAAGAGTATGGTAGAGCACAGTATAGCCGAGAAGTCCATAGAAGAGCAGTGTTGAGCACTAAAGTCAAGGATATCCTGACCTAACTGAACATAGCCTGACCTTACCAAACGTACTCTAACGCATCATAGCGCGCCGAGATCACTACTTCTGGCTTCCACAGAGCGAAGCAGAGCATATTAGATCACAGTGGAGCGAAGTAAATCCACCGAACAGCAGTGTATACCACAAAAGTTGAATCATTCGAAACCTAGCGTAGCCAAACATGACGTAGCCATGCGTAACCTATCTCCACCTAACGTGCCTAGACCGCTCCCGCTGAAACTTGCAGAGGCAACCAGAATACAATAGAGCACGGTAGTGCGCTGGAATACGCCGCATTGCAGTGTGAAGAACGGATGCCATAGATATCCTAACCTAACCTGACATAACGATACCCAACCAAACGTAGCCTGACACAACATAACGTGCCGAGACCTCTATGCCTGTTCCCCACAGTGCCAAGCAGGACATATTAGAGCACAGTGGCTAGCAGAATTCTACCGAGTAGCAGTGTATAACATAATTGCCAAAACAATCCTATCCAAACGTAAACGTACGTAACTTAGCCAAACGTAGCCTATCAAAATATTTTGCGCCAAGACCTCTATTGCTGGCCTCCCCCGAGTTGAGCAGAGGATAGTAGAGCAATGAGGAGCGCAGAGATCCTCCGAACATCAGTGTATAGCGCAAAAATCTGAGTTAACCTATCCTAATTTAATCAACCTTAACCAAGCCAAACGTAATGTGTCGCATGCCTAACGCGCCGAGACCTCCGTTACTGGCATCCACAGGGCCAAGCTGAACATACTGGAGCACAGTAGAGCCCGAAAGTCCACCGAGTTGCATTTTATAGCACAAAAGCCAAAGCTATCCTCTCCGAACCAATACAATCCTAACATAACCAAAAGTAACATAGCGCATACGAACGTGACACTTACACTGTTGCTGGACTCCCCAGAGCCAAGTGTAGCATACTAGAGCACTGTAGGGCACAGGAATCCAACGAATAGCTGTGTATACCGCAATGGACAAACCCATCATAGCCAAACCAAGCCCAAGCCAGCGTTACCAAACGAAACATAACTCAACCTGCCGAGCCAGGAACACCCATCCTGGACACCCCATAGTCGAGCATAGTATAACAGAGCAATGAGGAGAGCAGAAGCTCATAGAATAGAAGTGCAGTGCACAAAAGTCAAATTTATCCTCTCCTAACGTAACCAAACGTACGCTAACCCAACCTAACGTGCCTACACCACTATTGCTGACCACCCAGAGCTCAGCATAGATTATACTAGAGCACAGTAGAGCGCAGAAATCCGCCGCACTGATGTGTAATGAAGAAAAGCAGCAGATACCCTAACCTAACCTTTCTCCACCGACCACAACCAAACGTAACCGATCCCAACCTACCGTGCCTAGCACACGATTGCTGGCATCCCGATCGCCACGCAGGATATATTAGAGGAGAGTAGAACGCAGAAGTCCATGGAACGGCAGTGTACCGTACGAAATTCAAGGTTATCCCAAACTAACCCAGACAAACCTAACCTAACCGGAAGTGACATAACACAACCTGACGAGCCGCGGCCACAATTTCTGGAATTCCCAGAGCAAAGAAGGGTATATTAGATCACGGTAGAGCGAAGAATTCTACCCAATAGCAGTGTACAGCTGTAAAGACAAAGCTGTCCTGGCCTAAACTAACCAGACGTAACACAAACTAGCGTAACCTAACGCAACCTAACCTGCCTAGATCACTATTGCTGCACTCCGAAGAACAGAACCGAATATACTATGCAGAGGAGAGTGCAGAAATCCGCCACAATGAAGTAGAAGGCAAAAAAGTCAAAGACATCCTAACTTAACCTGACAGAACTTATCCTAGCCGAACGAAGCCTAAGTCAACCTAACGTGCCGAGACCTCAAATGCTGGCATCCCCAGGTCCAATCTGGGCATTCTAGAGCACAGTAGAGCGCTGAAATCCACCGAACAGCAATGTTAAGCACAAAAGTCAAAGCCATGCTGACCAAACTTAACCTAAGCTGACCTAAACAAACGTAACCTACATCATCCGAACGTGCTACGACCTCTATTCCTCGCCTCCACATATTCAAGCAGACGCAAGTAGAGCAATGCAGTTCTCAGATATCGACCAAATTGCAGTGTATAGCCGAAAGGCAAAGCTATCCTAACCAAACGTAATCTAACCTAGCCAAGCCAAACGTAACATAACACAACCTAGGGTGCCGAGACCACAATTGCTGGCCTGCACGGAGTCAAGCAGAACATACTAGAGCACAGTGGAGCGCAGAGATTCAAAGTATAGCAGCCTATAGCGCAAAGGTCAAAGCTACCCTCCCCTAACATTGACAAACGTAACATAACCAAAGGTAG
>NW_016978757.1:0-1008 GCF_001483705.2 Eufriesea mexicana | reverse complement strand
GGATGAATGGATTTATGGATGGATGTATGGATGTATGGATGGATGCATGTATGGATGTATGTAAAGGTGTAAGTATGGATGTATGGATGTACGAATGTAAGGATGGTTGGATGTATCGTTGGATGGATTTATGGATGTATGGATGTACGAATGTATGGATGGTTGGATGTATCGTTGGATGGATTTATGGATGGGTGAATGGATGGATGTAAGGATGGGTGGATGGGTGGATGCATGTATGGATGGATGGATTTATGGATGTATGGATGTACGAACGTATGGATGCATGGATGGATGGATGTATGTATGGATGGATGTAACGATGTATGGATCTATGGATGTATGCATGTATGGATGTATGTATGTATGAATGTAAGGTTGTAAGTATGTATGGATATATGGATGTATGGATGTATGGACGTATGGATGTGCGAATGTATGTATGTACGGATGTATGCATGTATGGAAGTTAATACGTATGGATTTATGGATGGATGGCCGTATGAGTGGTTGGATGTATGGATGGACGGATGTACGGATTAGTGAATGTACGGAAGAATGGATGTACGGAAGAATGGATGTATGGATGGATTGAGGTATGGATGGATGGATGTATGTATGGATGGATGTATGGATGAATGAATGGATGGACGTATTGATGTATGTATCGATGTATGGATGGATGGATGGATTGGTGGATTGATCTATGGATAGATGTATGGATCGATGAACGTATGGTTGGGTGGATATATGGATGAATGAATGTATCTGAGGGTGGACGTATGGAAGGATGAATGTGCGGATGGACGGATGTATGGATGTATGAATGTATGGATGGATGGATCTATGGTTGGATGGATTTATGGATGGGTGGAAGAATGGTTTTACGGATCGGTGAATGGATGGATGTATTTATGGATGTATGTGTAGATGTATGTATGGATTTATGGATGTATGAATGTATGGATGTATGTATGTGTGAATGTACGAATGTATGAGTGTACGGAT
>NW_016978756.1:0-755 GCF_001483705.2 Eufriesea mexicana | reverse complement strand
TGCCAGAGAATAGGTCTATTCAAAATCTATAACCTCTTACAGCTTGGTGAATAGATCGCCTAAGGCCTTCAATACAATGGCAAGTACAGCCATCTACTTGCCAGATAATAAGTCTATTCAAAATCTATAAGCTGTCGTAGCTTGGTGATTAGATCGCCCAACGCCTTCAATCCAATGGCAAGTACATCCACCAACTTGCCAGAGAATCGGTCTATTCAAAATCTATAACCTTTTATAGCTTTGTGAATATATCGCCTATCGCCTCCAAACCAATGGCAAGTACAGAAATCTTCTTGCCAGAGAATAGGTCTGTTCAAAGTATATAATCTGTTCTAGCTTGGGGAATAGGTCGCCTTACGCCTTCAAACAACGGCAAGTACAGCCATCTACTTGCCAGAGAATGGTTCAATTCAAAATCTATAACCTGTAACCTGTTATAGCTTGGTGAATAGATCGCCTGACGCCTTCAATCCAATGGCAAGTACAGCCATCTACTTGCCGGAGAATAGGTTTATTCAAAGTCTATAACCTATTATAGCTTGATGAATAGATCGCCTAACGCCTTCAATCCAATGGCAAGGACAGCCATCTTCTTGCCAGAGAATAGGGCTATTCATGATCTGTAATCCGTTATAGCTAGGTGAATACATCGCCTATCGCCTTCATTCCAATGGCAAGTACAGCTATCTACATGCCAGAGAATAAGTCTATTCAAAATCTATAAGCTGTCATAGCTTGGAGATTAGATCGCCTAA
>NW_016978755.1:301-1669 GCF_001483705.2 Eufriesea mexicana | reverse complement strand
ACCGAACAACAATGTATAGCACAAAAGTCGAAGCTATCATATCCTACACTGGCCGAACGTAACATGATCGTACGTAGCATAACTCAAGCTATCGTGCCGACACCATAATTGCTTGAGCCCCAGTGCCAAGCAGAGTATTCTAGAGCACAGTAGAGCACAGAAATCCTCCGCAATGCTGTGCTCAGCTCAAAAGTCAACGATATCCAGACATTACCTGATGAAAGCTAACCTAGCCAAACGCAGTATAACTCAAAACAATGTGCCTGCACCACCTTTGCTGGCCCCCCAGGGCCAAGCAGAGCATTTTAGAGCATATTAGAGCGCAGGAATCCACCGAATAGCAGTAAATTGCACAAAAGTCAGAGTAGCATATCCTATCGTAGCCAAACGTAACATACCCGAGCGTAGCCTCACTCAAACTATTACCACTATTGCTGGGGTCCACAGAGATAAGCAGAGTGTACTACAGCACAGTAGAGCGCAAAAATCTATCGCATAGCCGTGTATAGCGCTAAAGCCAAATATACCCTAACCTAAACTGACCTACCCTAAACCAACCAAACGTAGTCTAACACAAAATAACACGCCGCGACCGCTATTCAAGGCCTTCATAGAGCCAAGTAGAGTATATTAGAGCATATTAGAGCGCAGAAATGCTCCGAAAGGCAGGGTATAGCATAAAAGTCGAGGTAGCATGTGCTAACACAGACAAACGTAACATAACCCAACCGGAGATGACGAGACCACTATTGCTGGCCGCCATAGAGACAAGCCGCATATACTAAGGAGCAGCAGTGCGCAGATATCCACCGTATGGTAGTGAATAGCACAAGAGTCGAAGATATCCTAACCTCACCTGATTGACCTAACCGTCCATAACGTAACTGATCCTAACGTGCCATGGCCAATATTCCTCACCATCCCAGAGTCGAGCGGGGTATAGTAGAGCAACGTAGAGCACAGAGATCGACCGAATAGCAGTGCATAGCACGAAAGTCAAATTTGGCTATCCAAACCCAGCCAAACATAACATATACAAACGTAGTCTAACAAAATGTAACATGTCGAGACCACTACTGGTGGCATCCCCAGAGCCAAGCAGAGGAGATTATAGCACATTGGAGCACAGGAATCCACAGAATGGCAGTGAAAGGCACAAAAGATGGAGTAGCCTATCCTAACCCAGCCAAACGTAACGCATCCGAACATAACCTAACTCAAACTAACGTGACGATGCCACAATTCCCTGCCTCCACAGAGACAAGTAGAGTGTACTACAGCACACTAGAGCGCAGAAATCTATCGCATTGCCGTGTACAGCGCAAGAGTCAAAGAAACCGAAGCCTAACCTGAACCACCGTGACCAAA
>NW_016978755.1:0-268 GCF_001483705.2 Eufriesea mexicana | reverse complement strand
CGACCGACGTTTATGGCCTTTATAGTGCCAAGAAGAGCATTTCAGAGCACATCAGGGTGCAGAAATCCACCTAATAGCAGATTATGGCAGGAAAGTCAAAGTTATCATAACCAAACTTAACCTAACCTAACCTAACCAAACGTCACGTAACTAAAGGTAACGAGCCACGAACACCATTGCTCGCCTCCCCTGTGTCGGGCAGAGAATAGTAGAGCAATATGTAGCGCAGGAATCAACCGAATAGAAGCGTATATCACAAGGGTCGCAG
>NW_016978754.1:0-445 GCF_001483705.2 Eufriesea mexicana | reverse complement strand
AAGTTCATAAATTATTCGCAAGAATTGAGTAATTAATTAATCTTGTAATAAAACTTCAAAAAGGAGCAGTCAGCGCCGCCTATAGCTTTATACTGGAACTACCGGAGCAGAAGCTTCCAGATAAGGATTATAGGCTGCGCTGACTGCTTCTTTTTGAAGTTTTATTACAAGATTAATTAATTACTCAATTCTTGCGAATAATTTATGAACTTTTATAATTTCACCGTAAAGGCAGATCCTTCATGAACTTTCCAATATATTTTTCGACATAGATTTTTCCCTAATTAATTTAATATTAATTATTATTCTGCGGAGTGTTTGAATCGTTGTCGAAGACGCCATTGGTTTTTCATTAATTACTATCCTCTACGCAATTAATTTTTGATACTTTGTGCACTCTTTATAAAGACAATGTTCTTGCGAATCTTCTCATATAACTTTTGAT
>NW_016978753.1:0-288 GCF_001483705.2 Eufriesea mexicana | reverse complement strand
GGTTAGGATAGGATAGAGTTGACTTTTGCGATGAGCACTGCTTTTCGCTGGATATCTACGCTCCACAATGCTCTGCTATACTCTGCTGGACTGTGGGGAGGACAGGGATAGTGGTCGCTGCGCGTTATGCTCAGTTATGTTGCGTTTGGGTATGTTACAATTGATTAGGCTCGGAGGGGTTAACTTTGACATTTGTGATATACACTGCTATTCTGTGGAATTCTGCGGTATACTTTAATCTGATATGTTCAGCTTGGCTCTGGGAAGGACAGCGATATTTGTCTCTGT
>NW_016978752.1:409-619 GCF_001483705.2 Eufriesea mexicana | reverse complement strand
ATTATTCGAAAATGTGAACAAAATTGAATTTTCCGGCCAGATCCTATAGCATTGCAATGGTTATAGCTTTCCAATATTATCTTTCCTCCTTGTTTATGCAAGAAAGTTAGCTCACCACATTATTCGAAAATATCAATAAAATTGATCTTTCCTACCATATTCTACTGCATTGCAATGGCTATAGCGCTCCAGAAGGATATTTCCTCCTTA
>NW_016978752.1:0-345 GCF_001483705.2 Eufriesea mexicana | reverse complement strand
CAGCAAGATTCTATAGCATTGCAATGCCTATAGCATGCCAACAGAATCATTCCTCCTGATATATGGAAGAAAGATGGCTCACCACCATATTAGCCGAAAATGTCAATAAGATTGATTTTTCCAACCAGATTCTTTGGCATTGCAATGGCAATAGCACGCGAATAGAATTTTTCCGTCTTATTTACGTAAGAAAGATAGCTAACCACGATATTAGTCCAAAATGTCAATAAAATTGAATCTGCCAGGCACACACAATATCATTGCAATGGTTATAGCACGCCGAAAGGATCTTTCCTCCATACTTATGCAAGCAAGCTAGCTCACCACGATATTAGTCGAAAATGG
>NW_016978751.1:0-258 GCF_001483705.2 Eufriesea mexicana | reverse complement strand
CTCCTTATATATGCAAGAATGTTAGGCCAACACGATAATAGTCGAAAACGACAATAAAATTTAGTTTTCCGCCAGATTCAATAGCATTGTAATTTGTATGGCGATCCAATCGAGTCTTTAGTCCTTATTTATGCACGAATTTTAGCCCACCACGATATTATTCCAAAATGTCAATAAAATTATATTTTACCTCTCGATTTTGAAGCATTTCTATGGCTATAGCACGCCAGCAGAATATTTCCTCCTTATATATGCAAG
>NW_016978750.1:0-1078 GCF_001483705.2 Eufriesea mexicana | reverse complement strand
GCTATCCAAAACAAATGTATCCTAACCTAGCCAAGAAAAGCGTCACCTAACTCAACCTAGCGTGCCGAGACCGCAATTGCAAGCCTCCCCAGAGCCTAGCAGCACATACTAGAGCACAGTAGACCGCAAAAGTTGACCAAATAGCAGTGTATAGAGCAAAAGTCAAAGATATTCTATCCGAACCTAACCAAAAGTAACATGACCGAACTTAACCAAACACAATCTAACGTGGCTAGACCGCTATTACAGAGCTCCGGTAGCAAATCATAACATGTTAGGCCGCAGTAGAGCGCAGAATTGCACCGACAAGCAGTGTACAGCACAAAAGTCGTTGCTATCTGAGCCTTACATATGCAAACATTGCAATCCCTACCTAGCGTAACGTAACTCAACCTAACGTGCCTAGCCCACTATTACTCGCCTCACCAGAGCAAAGCAGAATACTATAGAGCACGGTCGAACATCTTATTCGAAATCCAGTCGAAATGTAGTCGAAAATGTCATTGAAACTGAACTCTCCAGTCAGACTCTATTGCAATGCAATGGCTATAACACGCCAATAGAATCTTTCCTCCTACATTATGCAGAAAGGTTTGCTCACCACGATTATGCTCTGCATGTCTCGGAGGGTGCCAGCAATAGCGGTCTCCGCACGTTAGGTTGTGTTATGCTACGATTGGTTATTTAACTTACGCTTGGTTTAGGTTTGGATAGCCATGACTTTCCTGTTGTACACTGTTATTCCGTGGAATTCGGCGCCCTATTGTGCTCTACAATAATATGCACCAAAGTGGGAGGCGAGCAATTGTGGTCGCGGTAAGTTGCATTGAGTTTTGTTACGTTTGGCTACGCCACGATTAGTTAGGTTCGGGAAAGGTGGCTATAACTTTTCTGCTATAGACTGCTATTCGGCGGAAACCTGCGCTCTACAGTGCTCTAGTATGCTCTGCCTTGCCCTCAAGAGGTAAGATATAGGGTTGTAGGCACGATAGGCTGGGCTATGCTCGTTTGATTATGTTACGCTTGGTCAGCTTATGATATTATAACACTCACTTTGCGTTACACAATGCAGTTCGGT
>NW_016978749.1:0-251 GCF_001483705.2 Eufriesea mexicana | reverse complement strand
ATCCAACGTGCCGAGACCACTATTGGTGGCCTCCCCAGAGCCGAGCAGAACGTATTAGAGCATAGAGGAACGCCGGAAACCAACAGATATCAGTGTAAAGCACAAATGTCAAAACTACACTATCTTAACGTAACAAAACTTCACATCACCAAACGTTACAGTGCTCAAGCCAACGTGCCGAGACCACTGCTGCTGGCCTCCACAGATCCAAGCCGAATGTTGTAGAGAACAGACGAGCGCAGGATTCCGCC
>NW_016978748.1:0-1025 GCF_001483705.2 Eufriesea mexicana | reverse complement strand
ATACATCCATATATATATATCCATAAATCCACACATCCGTACATCCATTCATTCGTACATCAACATACAAATACATCCATACATCCATACATCCATACATACATACATACATACATCCAGGCATCCTTACATCCATTCCTCCATCCAGCCGTACATCCGTGCAAACATACATCCATACGTTAATAAATCTATACATCCGTAACTCCATCCATACATACTTCCATCCAACGTTACATCCTTCCATCCATACATGAATACATATATACATCGATACGTCCATCCACCGATACACCCATACATCCATACATCCATACATCCACACATATATACATCCGTACATCCACACATCCGTACATCCGTCTATCCATACATCAATCCACCCATAGATATATTCATCCATACATCCATCAACCGATGAGCCCATCCATCCATACGTTCATCCATACATCAATACATACATCCACACAAACATCCATACATACATCCATACAACCATAGATTCATGCATTCTAACACCTGTACACCAATACATCCATCCATCCATATATCCTGCCATTAACACATACATCCATCCATACATCCCCTCACTCACACAACCTTACATCCATAAATCCGTACATCCGAACATATATACATCCATCCATTCATACATACGTATCATACCTCAATCCATCAATACATCCATCCATCCACACAACCATTCATCCATACATATATCCATCCATACATCCATCTCTCCATACATACATCCATCCATACATCCACCCATCCATACATCCATCGTACCATACATCCATACATCCATACTAGCACCCATCCATACATCTATCCATCCATACACCCATCCATACATTCATACATACACACATCCATAAGTCCATACATCCGTACATCCATACAACTATACATACATCCATACATACATCCATACATACATCAATACATCCATCCATCCATACATTCATCCACTCATACATCCAGCCATCCATACATCCATACATGTAGAGATCCTTGCATCCATACAT
>NW_016978747.1:0-638 GCF_001483705.2 Eufriesea mexicana | reverse complement strand
TAACGCAAAAGCGACCACTATTGCCAGCTTCCCCAAGGCAAAGGAGAACCTACAAGTGGAATGTCGATAGCAAAAGTCCACAGAATCGCAGTGTATAGCAGAAAAGTCATAGCATCCAAGCAAATGTAACCTATTCAAACGGAGCTTAACTCAACGTGACGAGCCGTGACCACTATTGCTGAACGTCCCAGGGCCAACAAGAATAACGTTCAGCGCAGTAGAACGCAGAAATCCACCGAACAACAGTGTATACCACGAAAGTCAGAGCCATCCAAGCCTAACACAAGCAAACATGTCCTAAGCAAACGTAGCCTAACTGAACGTAACGTGCCAAGGACACTACTAATGTCCACCACAGAGTCAAGCATGGTAGAGTGGAGCAATGTAGAGCGTAGACATCCAGCGTATAGCAGCGCATAGCACAAGAGCCAAAGATATCCTGTCCGAACCTAACCTATGCTAACCAAACCAGACGTAACATAACAATGCCTAACGTGCCGCGACCACTATTGCGGGCGTCCCCAGACACAAGCGGAATGTGATGGAACGCAGGAGAGTCCAGAAGGCCACCGCACGGCAGAGTACAGCAAAAAAGTGTAGGACAACCTAACCTAGCCGAAACGAACGTCACCTAATGA
>NW_016978746.1:0-287 GCF_001483705.2 Eufriesea mexicana | reverse complement strand
TTCGGTATTTGGAGTTAGTTTTGATGCTGCTGTGAGCTTCCTGGTGAGGCTGGGAGTGTGAGCCTCGGGGAGCTGAGAGCTTACAGTTTGCCATATACGCACGCGTGGTTTTCATGAGCTTTCGATGTAGCTCGATTTTTTTCTGATTTTTTGTCCCGAGCTTTCGCTCGGCGAGTGATTGGAAAATGATTATATTTTTCGATGCCGGCCGAATCGATTTCTGCTTGTATCAAGCTGATCCACATATGAGCAGGTGTCAAGTGTTGAAATTGCGTGGGCGTAGGTCA
>NW_016978745.1:0-812 GCF_001483705.2 Eufriesea mexicana | reverse complement strand
ATCCATTTAACCATACACCCATCCATCCATACATCCACACATACATACATACATACATCCATATAACATTAGATCCGTCCAACCATACCTCCATCCAACCATACATCCGTCCATCCATACCACTATCCATCCATACATCCAGCCAACCATACATCCACCCATCCATACATCCATCGAACCATACATCCATCGATCCATACAAGCACCCAACCATACATCCATCGATCCATACATACACCTATCCATACATCCATACGTATATAAATCCACACTTCCATACATCCATAAATCCGTCAACAATGCAACCATCCATCCGTACATACAACCATACGTACATCCACACATCCATACATACACCCATACACACATACTTACATCCATCCGTCCATACATCGATACATATACCCACAGACACACCCATCCATACATTCATCCATACATACATCCAAACATCCATTCACAAACCCATACACTCACCCATACATACATGCATAGACACATCCGCACATACATCCATACATATATCCATACATCCACCCATACATACATTCGCAAATTCGCCCTTGCATACACGCATCCATACATCCATCCATCCATCCTCCCATCCATAAATCCATCTAACCGTACATCCATCCATCCATACATCCTTACATTACCTCCATACATCCGTAGATCCGTCCATCCATACCCCCATCCATCCATACATACGTCCATCCATACCTCTTTCCATCAATACATCCATCTATCGGTACTGCCATCCATCCACAGATCCAGCCTACCATACATCCACCCATCTATACATCGATCGTACC
>NW_016978744.1:0-901 GCF_001483705.2 Eufriesea mexicana | reverse complement strand
TAGTCGAAAATATCATTAAAATTGAATTTTAAAGACAGATTCTATAGCATTGCAACATCTATAGCTAGCCAATAGAATCTTTCGTCCATATTCATACAAGAAAGATAGCTCACAGCGATATAAGTCGAAAATGTCAATAAAGTTGAATTTTCCAGCCATATTCTATAGCATTGCAATGGCTATAGCTCGCCAGTAGAATCTTTCCTCCTTACATATGCAAGAAAGTCAGGTAACCGCGATATTAGTCGAAAATGTCAGTAAGATTTTATTTTCTAGCCAGATTCTATAGCCTTGCAATAGCTAAAGCACGGCAATAGAATCTTTCCTCCTTATTTACGCAGGAAGGTTAGCACACCCCGATATTAGTCGAAAATGACAATGCAGTAGAGTTTTCGAGCCATATTCTATAGCATTGCAATGGCTATAGCACTCCAATAGTATCATTCCCCCTTGTTTATTCAAGAAAGATAGCTCACCACGATATTAATCGAAAATGTTAATAGAATTGAATTTTCCAGACAGACCCTATAGAATTGCAAAGGCTATAGCACGACATTAGAATCTTACTTCCTTATTTATGCAAGAATGTTAGCTCACCACGATATTAGTCGAAAATATCAATAAAATTGGATTTTCATGCCAGATTCTATATCACTGCAATGGCTATTGCATGCCAATAGAACCTTTCCTCCCTGTTTATGCAAGGATTTCAGCTCAACACGATATTTGTCGAAAATGTCAATAAAATTGAATTTTCCGTCAAGATACTATAGAATTGCAATGGCAATAGCAGGCCAATAGAATCTTTCCTACTTATTTGTGCAAGGAAGTTACCTCCCCACGATATTAGTCGAAAATGTCAATGAAATTGAATTTTCGAGGCAGACTCTATAGCATTGCA
>NW_016978743.1:0-556 GCF_001483705.2 Eufriesea mexicana | reverse complement strand
CCTCAATTGCATATTTCTCTAATTATGACCGTACTGCACATTAATTGTTCTTGAAAGGCTGTGGAATTGGTATCATCAGTGTATAAGTTAATCCAACGCCCACGTTACTGTGATGGTGGCTCTGCACTGTCCTGCTATTCTATTGCCATGCCTCGTGATATAATGGATCTGCTGTTAGTCATTCCGGAATTGCTACATAATATATTAAATCATCACTGAACAGGTTAATCCAACGACAGCAGACATCTGCTGGTGAATCACTAGGTGCCGTTATACGAAACGGCAAGGGTCTCTAGCCATAAGCGTACTACACGTTGACTATTCCAGAATGGCAGTGGAATTTATATCTCCAACGAACAAATTAAACCCACGAATAGAGCTCCGTGGTGATGGTTGTACTCAGTACCTTGTTCTCCATTGTTAGAATGTAGAGGGACGATTGATCAGTGTTTAGTCGTTCCAGAAATGCTGATGGAATTGAAGCCGTCAGTCTACGAAGTAATCCAAGCGATAGAGTACATTGTTGACAGCTGTTACTCAGTAGAGTGTTGTCAAA
>NW_016978742.1:0-820 GCF_001483705.2 Eufriesea mexicana | reverse complement strand
AAGGACAAGAGACAAATCCGTTGCAGCTCGTGTCATTAGCAAGTGGCGAAACTGTTCTGAGTAGAGCCGCCATCAGAGTGCTTAAGCCGTTGGGCGAATTTCTTCACTGATATAACAAATTTAGCTGCAATTCTATAATAATCTATATACTGTACGCTTGTGGCTAGAGACATGATAGAGATATGTATTCTGTAGCTATTCTTGAATTAGAGAAGACTGATCCGTTATAGCTCGAGATATTAACGACTCACCACCCAGTAATATGTACAGCCATAATGAGATTCCTGCAGCCATTGGACTAATTGCTCACTCGTGATTTATATTCGACAGTGGTTCTAGAATAATCAATATATGCATCAGTTATAGCTAAAGGTATATACAAAATCCAGAACTGTATTTGGTGCATCCACCAATAGAGTTCTGTAACCGTTGGATTGATCTGTCCTGTGATGACTTAAATTCAACCGTGGCCCTAGAATGGACAATGTGCACATCACATAAGGCTGGAGATAATAAACGTCCATAGTAATGTAGCTGGTGCATCCACCAACTGAGTACTACAGGCGTCGGATTTTCCTGCGCAATGAAGGTTTGGATACCATGGCAAATGTGGGATTAAAAATGAAAGATACGTAGTACCACGAAATATAAACAATTGATCTAACAAGGATATAAGGATGACATAGCAATAAGCCGATGGATTATTCTGTTCCCTGCAGATCTAATTTCTACAGTAATTCTAGAAGGACCAATGTGAACATCAGTTATGCGTAGAGGCATTTACAATTCCCGGCACTGTAGCTGGTACATCCACCGATAA
>NW_016978741.1:0-923 GCF_001483705.2 Eufriesea mexicana | reverse complement strand
CCTCCTTATTTATGTAAGAAAGATATCTCACCACGATATTATTCGAAACTGTCAATAAAATTGAATTTTACAGACTGATTCTACTGAATTGCATTGGCCATATCACGCCAATAGAATCTTTCCTCATTATTTATGCAAGAAAGTAAGCTCACCGCGATTTTAGTCGAAAATGTCAATAAAATTGAACTTTCCAGCCACATTCTATAGCATTCCAAAGGCTATATCACGCCAATAGAATTTACCCTCCTTATTTATGTAAGAAAGGTAGCTCATCACGATTTTATTCGAAACTGTCAATACAATTGGACTTTCCAGCCAGATTCCATTGCATTGAAATGGCTATAGCACGCCAATAGAATATATCCTCCTCATTTACGCTAGAAAGATAGCTCGCCACGATATTAGTCGAAACTGTCAACAAAAATGAATTTTCCAGTCAGATCCCAGAGCATTGCAATGGCTATAGCACGCCAATAGAATCTTTCCTCCTTATTTATGAAAGAAAGTTAGCTCACCACGATATTAGCCGAAAATGTCAATAAAATAGAACTTTCCAGCCGGATTCTATAGCATTGCAAAGGCTATAGCACGCCAATAGAATCTACCCTCCTTATTTATGTATGAAAGATATCTCACCACGATATTAGTCGAAACTGTCAATAAAATTGAATATTTCAGCCAGATTCCGCTGCATTGCAATGGCTATAGCACTCCAAAAGGATCCTTGCTTCTTATTTATGCAAGAAGGGTGGCTCACCACGTTATTAGTCGAGAATGTCAGTAAAATTGAATTTTCCAGGCTGATTCCTGAACATTGCACTGGCTATAGCACGCCAATAGAATCTTTCCTCCTTATTTACGCAAGAAAGTTAGCAGTACACGATAGTAGTCAAAAATGTCAATAAAATTGAATTTTCCAGCCA